>NC_089794.1:54357858-54377858 GCF_040412425.1 Macrobrachium rosenbergii | reverse complement strand
TGTTACACGGCTCTGGTCACGTATGCAATTTTGGGAGTAAGACCTCATGATCGACTACGTCATATTTTGTCCCGATTGCATTCAAAATGTTTTGGCAGAAGTGACGTCACCTCCCTTTTTCTAGAGGAATTTTTGTATCTTGTATATACCCAAAATGCCTTGACGACATCATATGACTGTTGAATTTCTATTGGAATCCTCAGATTAATCCATATTTATTCTTATTTCACAGACCGTTCAGTTTGGTTCCCTCCCTCTCTCTCATTTAAAAAAAGAGTAATTATTAACGTAAAATATTTGTGGTCACTAGTATTAAAAATAGGTTTTGAGATCTGAATTTAGTAAAATTATTTAATTAGTAACAGCACCTGGTAAAAAAGTGTTTTGTGAATTACAAGCAGCTGCCAGAGTTTACAAAGGGTTTCACAAGCTTGTGTGAGGTAAAGAGATTTTTATTTATTATTACCAATGTATATATATAAATGGTATACATGGTCTGAAGAAGTCCACAAACCTGACATCCCCCTTCGCCTATCTTGGCCTCCTATAGAACTCCAAATTACAAATTGGCCAAATTCCTTGTTCCCCTATTGGAGTCCCTGACCAGTAACAAGTATACCATAACTAACTCTGAACACTTTAAACAATGCATTCTTCCACAAGATTCTGACCTTTTCAAGGCAAGCTTTGATGTGGAGTCGTTATTCACCAATATACCAGTCAGAGAAACCATAGATATCATTTTGAACAAACTTTTTCCCACACCCGATTCATTGTATCATAATTTTAGTCGCTCCCATTTCAAGATGTTTTTAGAACTGGCCGTGCTGAACATGGCCTTTACTTTTAATGGTGCGCTTTACAGACAAATAGAGGGAATGGCCATGGGTTCTCCTCTCGGACCTACGTTCACCAACATCTTCATGTGCTCCCTGGGGGAGCGCTTACTCGATGAGTGCCCTCTGGCCTATCGTCCCCTATTCTTTGCCAGATATGTTAATAACACTTTCATTTTATTTAAACAAGACCATGATGCTAACTCCTATCATCATAACATCACTTTACCATAGAAAAAGAATACGACTCCAAGCTAGCCTTTTTAGACATACTCGTAACTAAATATAATGATAAGTTTAATACCTCTGCACTCAGAAAAAAAACTTTTACTGGTCTGGGGTCCAATTTTTATAGCTTTTGTTTTATCAATTTTAAACTTAACTCTATTTACACCTTAACGCATCGTGCTTTACCTTTAATATCGGATTGGGTCCTTTTTCACTAAGAAATAGTCTTCTTACAGCAATACTTCACCAATAATTGTTTCTCTACTCGTGTTTTTTACAGGATTCTCAAAAAACTTCTAAGTAAAAAATTCTCCAATAAGCCAAAGTGTTGTAATGTGCCTAAACTCCCATTATATGCAACTTTTCCTTTCTTATATGAAGACAATTTTCAGAGGGATTTCATGAAAATCGTCTAAAAAAATATATTGGGGCCATCGATCTTAAACTAATCCCTAAGAACCCAGAAAGTATCGGCTCTCTTTTCAGATTTAAGGATTGGCTACTGCCTTTGATGTTGTCTGGTGTTGTCTATGGTACAATTGTCCTAAATGTAATTTGGGAAAATATATTGGATCCATCCACCAGGCAGCCTTTTAAGGTGAGGGCCGATTCCCACAGGGGGATAAGTTGTAGAACCGGATGCCGTTTAACTAATCCAGAATCCTCTAATATACACAGCCATACCATTAAATGCAAAACAGATATCAACTGTTAAGACTTTAAGATTATTGGTTATACAAGCAATCTTCAAGAACTACTTATTCTCAAAACATTAAATATTAAACAACGAGTTCCCTCATTGAACTGTGAGACAATCGCTGTACCCCTGTATTTGTCTTAACTCTCTACCTTTTTCTGGAAAAAAAATTGTGTGTGTTTTATACTTAGTGTGTCCTTGGCCTTTGGAATGGTAGGTTACCCTCCAGTGTTTTTTAAGTGCATCTGTATTTAAGTATGCTGTCTGGTTTTTACTATTTTGTTTCTAAGTGCATCCGGGTTTGACTGTGTTGTCTGTTCTTGATAATTTTATCTTTTTGTGTTCTGTTTTTATAAATTTTCTTAGCCTGCTTTATACGGTTTTAAAGTAAAGTCTTGTACATAGCTCTTTTAATTAATTTATATTAGTATATTGTATTTTATTAGAGTAGATCTCCCTCATGATGTGATTAAGAGTCGTGAAACGTCGGAATAAATGTTTACTGTGTCATCTGCTTCTGTATCCCTGCCCTTGATCTGGATGCAAAAGTTAAGTATACCTTAGTTTAACCAGACCACTGAGCTGATCAACAGCTCTCCTAGGGCTGGCCCGAAGGATTAGACCTATTTTACGTGGCTAAGAACCAATTGGTTACCTAGCTACGGGACCTACAGCTTATTGTGGATTCCGATCCCCATTATACCGAAATGAATTTCTATCACCAGAAATAAATTCCTCTAATTCTTCATTGGCCGCCCAGAGACTCGAACTCGGGCCTAGCAGAGTGCTACTAAGAACTCTACCAACTCGTCAATGAGAAACTTGATCTGGATGATCTGGATGCAAATATATATATATATATATATATATATATATATATATATATATATATGTACATACATACATACATACATACATTATATATATATATATATATATATATATATATATATATATATATATATATATATATATATATATATATATATATATACTATTTTAGAAAAATATATGCCGTTTAACATTACTGTGTTATGAGGTGTGATGAAAGAGAAAGGGCTGTGAAGTGGTACTGCCACAAGCGATCGGTTGCAAAATCGTTGCATTCAGCAAATAGTTGGTTACCTCAGTAGTTAACTTGATGAACACACGATATTGGCTCTGGTATGCGAGTCATATGACCGAGTTGCTATGTGAGTGCATGAGTTCGTATGTTAGAGAATCTAGATTTTGTGTCTAATTCTGCCCAAAAATTAGTCTGATCGTTCATTACCGAAGCTGGAGCGAGATCGTCAAGACATTAGCTTTGAGTGTTGCAATCTCTTAGAACTGGCAGAATAAGGTAAAGTTCAGACTCTTCGTTTTTATGTGTGAACTGTGGACTTATGGTTTTTACCATATTTCAAGACAATTTTGAACTTGTGTGGGAAGTTGAACATAACCTTTTTACCATTTTAATATTCTATTTTATTGTGTTCTGTTTACCAGTATTTAACCATGCATTTTAGACTTTTCATTATTATGTTTTGCACTTGTATATTTTTGGGAGGTTACTATTATGCTTAATTCTTTCGACAGATGTCTGTGGTGATGACATTGTGGGGATGACATGATATTAACATGGTGGTGTGATTATAGAGAGGACAAATGCAAACCTTGCAATGTCTATATCTCTCATGTGGTTGACTTTTTGAGACTAAACTTACAATGTCTAAGATGGAGTATGTGAGAGTTTTTGAATTTGCAGGCTGTTAGCCATAAGGAGACTTTTTAGTCAGAGTTAGGTTATTTCAACTTGATAATTCATTTATGATGCATTTTAATCTTTGCTTTGTTTATTCATTACTTGTTGGGTTGCTTTGAATAATAAATCTATTTTTGTAGGAAAGATTGTGTTTCCTTAGATGATCCATTTCATTTCTTTAATGTGGAATGCAAGAGAGAGAGAAATCGTGAGGCAAACGATGAGAGAGAGAGAGATCTTTGTGGTTCGCTGAGAGAGAAAAAGAGTGAGAGAGAAGTGAGAGAGAGGTCTGAGTGGGCTGAGGTTAAAGAGAGAGGGAAAAAGAATTACCATATGTCCTCCTGAGAATAGATCAGAAGACACATTACATGCTACATGGCTTAAAATACTTAATCTGTTTTAAAGGTTAACAGATTAATTTGGTGGCAGCGGTAAAAAGTTTAAATTTGACTGCAGCGATGTAAAGTTAAAATAGCGAAAGAGGGAGAGTTTTAGTCGATTTTTTAAAATAGACTAATTGACAACGTTGATGCCCAAGGCACTGACAGCCTGGGGCGACTGCAAACTCGAGACTGGCTGATGAATGATCAGTCTTAAAATTTGTGTGATGTGATAATGTGGGTCGTGATTACGTGTTAATACGGTGAATCTTTTTTTTTCCGTTCTATTTAAGTATTCAGGAGTGGTGAAATTGTGAAAATAGATCTGGGTGATATGTAGAGCAATTTGGGGTTAAGAAAATACCCAAATAAGTGTGATTAGTGGCGATTGTGAGTTAATTAAGTGATGTGATGATTTTGCAAAATCATCTTCTTTTTCTTCTTCGAGATGGTGACGTCACAAGTTGCACAGAGCTCCGTTTTCTGTTTCAAAGTCACGAGTGATAAGTAACCCGTTTTCTGTTCCTCTTTTTAGGAGAAGGCTAACTTTTTGTTGTTCTCTTTTCTTTCTTTCTTTTCTTTTTTTTTTTATGTTTTTACGATCGGGACGTGTGATCATTCACAAAATGGAAGACTCAGACGCAGGGCACATCCCAATCAATTGTGACTCATAAAGTTGACGAACTTTAATGCAGGCATTACAAAAACTTTAAAGGGACTTAGTTGATGGGAAATTAACTCAAAATGTTGAAACATTTATTGAATCAGTAGATAATTATCTGAATTCTAGGAAAATTACGGATGGCGCTGATGCTTTAAGAGAAGCAAAAATTTCTTAGATTTAGACAAAGGAGATATTGGAGAACGAGCACGCAGTTTTCGGGTTCAGAAAGTGTAAAACTTGGAAAGAACTTCAGGAATTTTTACGTGCATCTTATGGCGGGATTGACCGAAAATGCATTGTTCGGAATTTACGAGCACTTATCAGAACTAGGAAGGGTAATGATTCATTAATCGCGTACAGTGCTCGCTTATTTGATGCAGTAGGTGAGATAAAGAAATCTATGAAAAACTCTCCATGGGTAAATGGAAATAATATCTCCTTAGATAATTTTGAAAAACTGCTACACTTTGCCTGCCTTTTAACGTCAGTCCCAGATGTAATTACAGATAGTTTTGATAAAAGAATTGATCAGGATACAGATGAATCCTTTTTGTTTGCACAGATTAACAAAAATCTATCAAAATGTCCGACGCTGGACAGTAGTTTTGTGAAGGGAGGTGCTAAAATTTCAGCAACAGTTTCAAAACCACAGAATAATGCAAATTCCTCAAATCTAGGAAACGATGCAGGAGTGAAGACATGTGCGTGGGTGGAATCGAAGAAAACCTCAGAGAGATCAGTAACAACGATTCGTTGTTTTAACTGTGATAAAGCAGTACATAGTAAGTCAAATTGCAGAGTGAGATATTGTTCAGCTTGCAAATCTTCAGACCATGGATGGAGATTTTGCCCAGCCACAAAGAATAGAGATTATTCAGGGAAAACACGGGGTAGTTTTAATAGATATGACAGAAGAATTCCACATGATGCAAGTTCTAGGTACACAAACGAACATCAAAATTTTCACAAGATAAGTTCGAAAACGGACACAGGATAATGAGCAATCAGGTCTTAGAATCACCAGAACCTAGGCCGATTGTACGTGGATTTTCTAATGGCATTGAAATTTCTATCTTCATTGATTCTGGTAGCTCAGTTAACCTTATAAATGCTGATTTTTCACTCGAAATTTCCAGAGTGTAAATTAGTCCCTACTAATGAGACAGTGTGTGATGTACAGGCGAGAAATTGAATATCTTAGGTTCATCATCTCTTACGCTTTGTATCGGTGAAAAGACAATAGTAGAACCATTTTTGGTCATAGAAGGATTAGCCTTAGGTGAAATGGTTTTGCTAGGACACCCTTCTTGCATGCGACATAACATCAACATTCTTACTGGGAATTCAGGGGATTACAATAGGTGAGCCAGGTTGTTTTGTTCCATATATACACATGGAAAAAACTTGTGAGAAACCCAAGACGCAGTCTGAGACATGTGTAACACATTCATTAGAGAATGAAGACATTCCGCAAAAGTCTTTCAAAGGATTTTTGTTAGAAGATATTGAATTGCAACCGCGAGATTCCTACATTGATTAAAGTGTCGATGAAAGAGAAAAAGTTTCCTTCTCAAGTATGCGTTGTTGAGGGAACTAAGAGAAATTCAAAGACGTTGTGAGTACGGTGTCAGTAAATGAAGTTTCAGTCGCAGGCGTAACTATCAGTAGAATTAGTAAGCTATCAAGACTCAGTGAAAAAATATCACAAGGGTACTTATGTAATTGATTTTGAAGAGTTTAAGGAAGAACATAAGATAGTGAGTTTTTGTGGAGACGGTAATATGTTTCCCAACGAGGAGCTACAATTCAGAAGTCAAGTTCTTCACGAACATTTGGCTAAAGCTGATTATTCCTGAGTATTCAGATAAAGTAGAGAAAGTGTTGAAAGAATATTTAGATATTATTGCTTTGAAGGGAGATAAATTAGGAGTTACAGATGTTTTAGAACATTCAATCCGCCTAGAGAAAGGTACAAATCCCATATATATTCCAGCATATCGAATTCCTTTTAAGATCAGAGAAGAAGTAGAAAAGAAGTTCAGAAGTGGGAGTCGGAAGGTATTATCAGGCCGTCAGCTCCTCACCTTTTAATTTTCCTTTACTAGCGGTCCCAAAGAAAGACGGTAGTATCAGAGTTTGTGTAGATTTTCGTAAATTGAACGAAAAGACATGCCCAGATAGATATCCTGTAGCTTGTTTGCCTGATTTGTTTGTTGAGATCGGTGGCAAGAATATATATTCATCTATAGATCTTATGCAAGGGTTTTTGCAAGTTCCGCTTAGCGAGAATAGTCGTAAATTTACAGCATTTTCTATACCAAAGTGACATTACGAGTTTAATAGGATGCCTTTTGGATTACAAGGGTCCCCAATAACATTTACTAGACTGGTTAACACAGTACTTCACGGTTTATTAGGAAAGTCGGTGTTTGTGTACATGGATGACATTCTCATATGCACAGATACAATTGAAGAACATCTAAAGGTGTTAAAAGAAGTCCTCAAGCGATTACGGTTCGCTGGATTAAAGGTCAAATTGGCTAAATGTGAGTTTCTGAAGAAAAAAATTGTTTATCTAGGTCATGTTATCTCTAAAGAAGGAGTCAGAGTGAATGATGACAAAGTTAAAGCCATTGTGAGTTTTCCAGTTCCCAAAACCAGGAAACAGATTCGTTCATTCCTAGGTATGTCGGGTTTCTTTCGCCGTTTTGTGCGGAATTTTTCTACAATAGCGTCTCCATTGACAGATTTATTACAAGAAGACGTTAAATTTGTTTGGGGTGACAGTCAGCAATTAGCTTTTGAGAAGCTTAAGAACGCTTTGGTGAACCCACCTGTTTTGAAGTTTCCAGATTTTAGTCAACCGTTCACCTTAGTGACTGACGCGAGTCAGGAAGGTATAGGTGCGTGTTTGATGCAGAAATTTGAGGGAAATTACACCCAATTGCTTTTTATAGCAGAAAGTTCAAAACGCGTGGTAGTAACGAAAGGCTGATGTCAGTTGTGGACAAGGAGGCTTTTCGCAGTCGTCTCTAGCCTTGTTCATTTTAAGATGTTGTTGTTGGGAAATAAAGTTGAGATTTTTACAGATCATCAACCGTTGTTAGAGCTTTTAATAAGCCAAATTTGTCGCCCAAGAGAGCACGTTGGTTTTTGACATTGAGAGATTTTGATGCAAACCTCAAATACATTGAAGGTAAGCATAATGTGGTTGCAGATGCATTGAGCAGATATTTTCCAGTTGAGGATGATGGAGTACATACCGAATCCTGTGTGGGAAGACGAGAGTAAACATTTGGTGTCTCATGTCTCGGATACTAGTAGTTCTGAGATATCGCATGTAGAGGGACAAACACGTTCCTACAGTGCATACTTCGGGGAGAAATAGTGAGTCAGCAGTCTCGGAAGAGATTGTTATTCGTGATGTTGAGGGAAACGCTGTGTGTTATATCACTGGTGAAAATGTCATTTGGGACATACCCTTGCTCGAACAAAAGCAAGATGAAGATAAATTATTATCAGATGCTAAGGCATTTCTCAGGGGAGTTTCACCGAAGAAAGGGTATAAGTTGCCTTTTTCTGGACTAGAGTTGGAGAATAATTTATTAGTTAGGAAAGTTAAGTATAACTTGCGAAGTAGTCTAAGCATGGGTGAAATTACACAAATCATCGTGCCAGAGAGTCTAGTACCACAAGTTCTAGACATTGTACATTGTAAATTTGGTTCTCCTCATTTAGGTGTGGACAAGACGTATGAAAACGTTAGGTCAAAGTTCTTTGGAAAAATATGTTTTCCGCAGTGGAGGCCTTTGTGAAGAGTTGCGCTGTTTGCAATGCGAATAAGCCGGCGACGACAGTGTCGTGTCGTTTGGGTTCATATCCCATACCAAATAGGCCGTTTCAGGGAGTGCATATGGATATTCTGGGTAATTTCTCAGAATCTGCTTATGGATATAGACATTTATTAGTAGTTGTTGATGAGTTGACTCGTTTTGTCGAGATTTTCCCACTGAAATACAAGTCAGCTGAGGAAGTTGCTATAGCGTTCTTTAAGGGGATAATTTGTAGATATGGTGTTCCTGAATGTCTGATCACAGACAATGGTAGGGAATTTATTAATAAGACTTTAGAGGGTCTTGCTAATTTACTGGGAATAAAGAAAGTATCTATAATCCCGTATAGACCAGAAGCGAATGGGTTATGTGAGAGGGCGAATCGGAAAATAATCGAAGCTTTACGCATGACAGTGGGTGGTTCCGATACACACTGGGACAGATCTTTGGATGAAGTGCGATATAGTATCAACACTATGGTGAATGACACAATTAAGATATCTCCAGCAGAAGCTTTGATTTGTTACCAGAGCGAATTAAGGGCGATGTTACGGTTACTTCGTTGATAAATACAGCGAGAGAAAGATTTGCGCGTATCAGTAAAGAACTTGAACTTAGTTCGCGCGCAATGGTAGAGAAAAGTAACGCGAAATCGCGGGGAGTAGCTATTTCTATGGGTGATAGAGTGTTTGTTAAAGTGAATGTTCGGAATGATCCAAATTATAAATTAAGTCCAAAGTTCCATGGACCTTTTGAGATTGTAGAGATCAAAAAAGGGAATAGATTTGTAGTAAAAGATGTAAATACTGGTGTGACGAAATTGACTCATATTTCAAAATTAAAGAAAGTTGGGATGTAATGGAACATTTGTATATAGTTAGAGGGATAAATGGGTTGATATTTGTATATATATGATATTTATTGTTTTTTTTTTTTTCTCTTGTTCATTCTAGATGCTGAAGTTCTTAGTGATAATCCTGTTGAGTACAGTAACCTGGGGTCACAAGAAGTTCGTTTAGACCAGGTGTAGTGGTTGAAGAAGATCATGAAGTCTGGTTAGCTTCGGACCAAGTGACCATAAGTGTGGAATTTGACAATATAGGATCAGCCAGAGA
This sequence comes from Macrobrachium rosenbergii, assembly GCF_040412425.1. Lineage (NCBI taxonomy): Eukaryota > Metazoa > Arthropoda > Malacostraca > Decapoda > Palaemonidae > Macrobrachium > Macrobrachium rosenbergii. The sequence goes on along the minus strand of NC_089794.1, from coordinate 54,368,361 downwards.
GGAATTGAATGATTCCAAGGATTTACAACAAATGAGAAAGACGCTAGATGAAGTAGAGAATAAGAGAACTTTACCAGTCTCTTTAACTAGATTAATGAAGGAAGTAAGAATAACGTTAGATAGAGTTGATAAAGGGATAGATAAAACGTTAGAATGGATTCTGACGTTACTCCAGGAAATTCACCTTCTGTACAGAAATAGGAGAAGTAAAAGAGCAGCACCTTTAGTTCTTTTAGGTGTTGGCGTGATTGCTGCGATTGGAGCGATGTCCATTGGAAGTTTAGTCAAAGTAGCAGAAGTTCAAAAAGACCTAATAGCTCAGGGGAAACAGTTAAATCAGTTGCAAGAAAGTAATGAGAAGTTGAGAAGTGGTTTTGAAACAATTAGACATTCTTTGAATGATTTGTCAGTTACAGTAGAAGGTTTGAAAGAAGATCTTGATGTGACAATTGCACTTCTTACGATCCAACATACTTTTCTTAATATTGAGAAAGAAACTGATTCTTTAAGGACAGAAGTGCAAATGCAAATAAAAGCAATTATTGCTGCAAGCAGATGGTCGTGTGTATGGTGATATATTACCTTTAGGATACTTAGAAAATGTTCTAAGAATTCCACTTATCTACATGGGGCGAAAGTATTGTTCACGGGAGGAGATTTGTATTTATATTATAATGTTTTGAAGGTGAGGTTGTCTGATCGGGTATTGATAGTATACGTTCCTGTCAGTACAATGAAACCTTTTCTTAGTTTTATTATTAGACCTTTTCCGAGTGCTTTTGGAGACTTAGTAGTGATATGGGATGGATTAGAGACCATGTTCATTTTGGGAGATCAATATCAAGGTTCGGGAGTTGATTATAAGACAGGTTGTACCTTAGTTAGGGAGAAGTATGTGTGTGACAGTAATGTTTTCCAGTTGCGAGTTGTATCTGTGGGTGGTTGTGAATTATCATTAGTTCATAGACAGACACCGACAGAATGTGACTTTATACAGTTTCCACATGAATACCACATAATCACCACCAGAACTCTTACTGCCATTTACTGCAAAGAATGTCCTGTTACGACGATGTGCCAGAGGTAACAAGTCGACGTCATTCAATCTTCAAGGGATCCAAGCTGTTTGATGCTTCATGCAGAATCCTGTCAACAGACTTTCTCGTAATTAGCCGTGCTGTGTTCAACAGTTCCGAGAAGATATTCATGCGTCATATGCATAACAATCATGATGTAGTTCCAGTGCCTACAACAGGGGTACCAATGACTGTTCCACCGTTAGAAGAAGATCGATGATCCGTTGATGGTCGAGTACCAGAAATATTTTATGCCATCCATTTTGATAGTTTTAGTGGCTATTTTACTGATAATTCTTATTGTGGGAGTAGTAAAGCTTATTTGTGCTTGTAAGACTAAATGCAAGGGCTCTAAGAAAATGACCCCAGTGACTTTGCAAGTACGTTCATGAGAGCAGTACTTAAAACTGCAGTTCAGTAGACATTGCTAATTGAGCATAGCTCTATTTGTTATGTTTTATATACATTTGCTTTTGTTGTTTTAGTTTGCCATTAAGAGAGCGAGACGCTCTTATGGGGTGGCCGAGCACTATTTCAGAAAAATATGGCCGTTTTTACATTACTGTGGTTTGAGTGTGATGAAAGAAAAGGAGCTGTGAAGATGGTACTGGACAGTGAAGCCGTCAGTTGCAAAATCGTTGTATTCAGCAAATAGTTGTTACATCTCAGCAGTTAACTTGATGAACACACGATATTGGCTTGGTATGTCAGGTATGACCGACCGTTGGTATGCGTACATGAGTTCGTGTGTTTAGAAAATCTAGATTTTGTGTCTAATTCTGCCAAAAATTAGTCTGATCGTTCATTACCGAGACTGAGCGAGATTGTCAAGACATTATCTTTGAGTGTTGCAATTTCTTAGAATTGGCAGAATAAGGTAAAGTTCAGACTCTTTGTTTTTCTGTGTGAACTGTGGAACTTATGTTTTTATGTTGTGTTTCAAGACAATTTTGAACTTGTGTGGGAAGTTGAGACATAGACTTTTTTACCATATGTTAATATATTCTATTTTATTGTGTTCTATTTACCAGACTAAATCTTGAGTATTTTTCTTAATGCATTTTTAGACTTTTCATTATTATGTTGGGTTTGCACTTGTAATAAATTTTTGGGAGATTGTTATTATTTGTGCTAATTCTTTCACAGATGTCTGTGGTGGTGGTGTGGATGACAATCTGTGAGGAGATATTATCATGTTGGATCTGTCATATTGAAAGACAGAAGCAAACCTTGCAATGTCTATATATTTTTATGTGGTTGACTTTTTGAGACTAGACTTACAATGTCTAAGATGGAATATGTGAGAATTTTTGAATTTACAGGCTGTTATAATATAATGAGACTTTAGGAGATATTAGATTATTTTGACTTGATAATTCATTTATGATGCATTTTAATCTTTTTATTTTGTTTATTCATTACTTGTTGGGTTGCTTTGAATAATAAATCTATTTTTGTAGGAAAGATTGTGTTTCCTTAGATGATATTTTCATTTCAATTTATGATGATATTTTTCATATATGAAAAGATTTTAAGTTGATATAAGTCATGTCCCGAGAGAGAGAGAGACGGAGAGGAATGCAGCTACAGACGACTAACGAAATCGAGAGAGAGAGAGAGTGAGGACAGTCACCACGGGAGAAATTGTCTTGGGAGAAATGTTATGTTCATTCAAACGTTAAAAATAGTATTTCTTTAAAACACGTTACCAAATGTTTCTGTATATAATCATATTGTGATGTGATAAATATATATATATATATATATATATATATATATATATATATATATATATATATATATATATATATATATATATATATATATATATATATATATATATATATATATATATATATATATATATATATATATATATATATATATATATATATATATATATATATATATATATATATATATATATATATAATATATATATATATATAATAAAATGATATTTATAACGCCATATATATTTATATATATATTGTATATATATATATATATATATATATATATATATATATATATATATATATATATATATATATATATATATATATATATATATATTCTAAATATATATATATATATATTTATATATATATATAACGATATATATATATATGATTATATATATATAATGGAATATATATTTTGTATATATCATATATATATATATATATATATATATATATATAATATATTTATAGCAACTATATATATATATATATAAATATATATCAATAATATATATATATATATATATATTATATATATATATATATATATATATATATAATATATATATATATATATATATATATATATATATATATATATATATATATATATATATATATATATATATATATATATATATATATATATATATATATATATATATATATATATATATATATATATATATATATATATATATATATATATATATATATATATATATATATATATATATATATATATATATATATATATATATATATATATATATATATATATATATATATATATATATATATATATAAATATATATATAACCATAATATAATATATATATATAAATATATATATATATATATATAATATATATATATATATATATATATATATATATATATATATATATATATATATATATATATATATATATATATTTTGCTGTGCTGTTCGCCCTCGATAACATTTAGATTGATAAAAATATCAGCCTGACTGAGACAGGAAAAGACATTGTCTAATTAGCTTCAGTTCAAACCTTAACGTCCGTTGGAGAAAAGGATAGGTAACAAGGCCTTTTACCCTATAGGAAAATTTCCCATATCAGCCTTAAAAATAGGTGGTCCTAAGGTCCTTTTTTCCTTTTACCTGTCTCTTGGCGAATGTTTTTTGAAAGAACATTGGGCATGACTTACTGACTGTTTTTGACCCAGCGCCGGTCAGGAACTTCAGAGAGAAACTAGCAAAATCTTTAGAATAACGTCTGGAAGGTGGCCCTCTCCCCCTTTCTTTGTCTATTATTTTATTAGTGAATGGTGGAGCAAGAAACACACACAACTAAACTCCACGTCCGGTCGTTGATGCTTTGTAACGTTCTGTATTAAGGTAAAGTCCGAGTTTTGTTCAAAACTTCGTCCATTCTTTTATTCTTCTTTTCTGTATTTCAAATTTTCTTTGTTTTCTTCCTTCAGCCACCACTTAAGGTATATGTGTTTACGAAGTCTAGATTAAGCCTAAATTATTATATTGTTAGCTTCAACCCCGTTATTCCAGTAAAATACCTAGGATTTAGGGTAAAGAATCAGGTTAAATCTCGATGCTTTTGTAAAAAGCCTTGACCGAATGTTTGGAAGAACCGTTGTTTTTAAAATCAAATTCATCTCAAATATTCTTTGTTAAGGTTAATAACCCTTAACTGGCGACCTTTGGCTAATTAACGACTGTCTTTGAGGTTAACTTTTGGCTTCAAGTGGCAGGTTACGTGTAATCTTGGTTTGCAGGGCCGTAAAATTACGTAAATTGAATAATACATGATCAACCAAGACCCTCACACGTAACATTGGCGACCTTGCCAGAATCTAAAGTACATTTTAGAGAAAGAATCTGGAGAAAAGGAAATTAAAATTACATTAATTCCAAAAATAAAAGTCAGATATCGAACTCCATTTCATTCTTCCAAACAAGGAACCAGGCATAATAATAAGCAGTAAAGAGAATAGTTATAATAACAAGTGTAGTGAGAATTAGCGTGTAGGTAAAAGGGTGGGACTCGAGAGCAGAGCGTCATAATTTATAACGTCTAAGACAAGGACATTTTTACGTGTTCGGATCGTGAATCAAGTCGTTCAAATAACGAATTCAAAGGCCGAATCGCGGAGCCCAGTTTCATGTACACAAAGTAATTTAGAAATCGCGTCGGCAATTCCGATCGTTATTGTTTGCATATAGCGGAAATCATTCAAAACCGTGTCAGTGAAGTAGCAAACGAACTGAAATAGTAATTTTACAATAAAGGTACCGTTCAACAACGTAAATTTACGCAGGCAGGCTAGCATTTCTCTTTTCATTCTTTTGTTTAATGTCCGGGTGAGAATACGATAACAAAAGACACAAAGTTATTTGGTAATTTAGTTTTCCATCCGTAACGTAAAACGCTATGCATGATTGGTATATTTAAAGTAAAATCTGGATACCTGCATTTGTTTCGTTCGTTGTTTTTGAATTTGTTTGAAAAAGAAAATACCCGCCATCTTGGATTCCTCCGCCGTGTTTTTTGAAATTTTTAACTGTTTGTGAGAGAACGGCCATTTTGATGTGTTCCATCGCACGCCAGAGGTTGTTTTGAAATTTAGGCCTAACGGGACCTTTTCACCATCTTAAGACCTTGTTATTGTGACCAGACTCTGCCCGAGCCACTCTTGGGGTCATTTTTTTTTTTTTTCAGTAGACCCACCTCCTAATATCTTAGACTTGAGGAAAAAACCAAAAGATAATTTAGGCAGGGAAAGATAGGCCTTAGTTAGAGTAATACCATAACAAGTTCTTATACAAATACCTGCTATAAAAATCATATAAAGAAAATTTAAAATTTTACGATAAACTTTTTGTGACGTCGGCTCCCAGGAAAATTAAGATAATAAAGTAATCCCTAAGGAAGCCAAGACGACGCATCTATATCATTTTATTAAGATCCATGCCATTGTGCATGTATAAAATCTTTGTTTACATGTTCTCAAGCAGCAAGAAATTAGCTGATTGAAAATCTCTCTCTCTCTCTCTCTCTCTCTCTCTCTCTCTCTCTCTCTCTCTCTCTCTCTCTCGTCATTCAAGTAAGCATTCCTAACCTAAGTGTACGTGACCCTCTTCAAAGAAAGAACGGCCGACACTAGGCTAATTAATTCGAATACAATAAACCAAATAAAAGAAACACCTCTGTCCCACAATAGATGAGGACAAGTTAAGAGTAATTACAATACAGTGATAAACTGTCGGTCACGAGTGAGGCCTGCTATCCAGACCGAAGCAAACAGTAGTTTTCACCCTCTGAAAAAGAAGGGGCCAGCACTGGGGCCGGTACTGGGACCAGCCACTCACGAGGATCTTTAAAGAAAAAAAAAAAACCAAATTCACTTTATTCCACAGTGCCAATAATTTGCAGCACTGTCATCACTTGAATAGCTTACTTCTCTCTCTCTCTCTCTCTCTCTCTCTCTCTTTACCTTCCCTTTCTCTCTCATTCGATTGTTGCACTCTGCAGGGGTGTAGAGTGCCTTTCCTCCCATATAGCCTAGTTGGACTCCAGTAGAGGGTCCCTAGGAACACATTGGCACCATAAAATCAAGCAACCACTAAAGAAAACAAAAACAAAAGGGAACACAGAAGAGAAAGTTCTTCTGGGACCTAACCTGCACCAGTGCCTAGGGATACTGAGTGCCACCAGTGTGACCTGTACACGGCACACCCAAACTACAGTGCCACCTTTTGAAAGGGTGCCACGTCATTGAAGAGACACTTCCTCGCTGCCCAAATACGCCCAGTCGACCCGGTTAGACGCCCTTCCCCACCAGAACCATGGCAGCAGAGCATTATAAAACCTTCCTGGGGCTGGGGACGGCGGCAGGTCTCACCGGCTCGGAACTTACCACCTGGGTTAAGGAGCAAGTGGACAACTTGGCCAAGCGGGAGAAGGAAGAAAGACTCGAGCAGAGGAAGTATGAAGAACAACGAAGGAAGTTTGAAGCAGAGAGGAAGTATGAAGAACGAAGGGTGTATGAAGAGCAAAGGCAATATGAAGAGGAAAGAGAAGAAAGAAGGAGACAGCATGAGTTAGCCTGCAAGGAAACTGAGTTAGCCCTAAAGGAGAAGGAGCTCGAGCTGAGAGAGCGAAAATGGAGAATGCCGAAGCTATGGCTAGCCATCAAGCCTCCAGTCCTACACCTGCTGCATCAAACGCTCCAATTTCGAGCATCAATTCCCTAGTCCCCAAGTGGACTGAGGACGAGCCAGAAGCATGGCTGGAGGAGATCGAGGCTCTTTTCGATAACTACAGCACCACGGAGACGGAGAGAGCCTTAATACTAGCCAAGCATATGGAGGGAAAAGCCAAGGCAGCGCTTCGCTCACTGGAGAAGAGCCAGAGAGGCAACATGGCGGAAGTTCGTAGAGTCATTACAAAGGCCTACGAGATAACCCCAGAAAAATGGAGACAACGGTTCCGAGGTCTTGCCAAGGAAGTCGGCTGGTCTTGGACGGAATGGGCATGTCACAAAACCCAGTCCGGTACGCGCTGGTTCGACTCCTTGGCCTGCACGACGTTTGAGGATCTCTTCAATCGGACCATGCTAGAAGACCTTTTCCAATGTGTGCCAGGGCCCCTTGCAGTATATCTTAACGATAAACAGCCCTCCACACTTATGGAAGCTTGTCGCATGGCTGATTCGTGGGAAACTTTCAATCAGTCGCATAGCACCTCTCAGAAGCGAATCATCCCTCCGGCCTACCTCTCGAACTCCACTCGCCCGAAGAATGGACTGCCTAGCAAGACCCTGTGCAACTATTGCAAGAAGGGGGGCCACGCTGAAGCTGAGTGCCGATACAAACTCGGCACTAATAAGCAGCCTAACCCTACCAGCCAGAACTCCGCTCCCGATTCATCCGCTCAGCCCTCTCCTCCAACAGTTACTGCAGGCCACCGAGCCCATCCAAAAGGCCCGTGCAGATCCTGTGGGGCTGCTAGCCACTACAATGCTGGATCTCCGGCCTGTCCACATCATGTCCCCACCACCAAATTTGTCAACCTAATCAGCACTTCATTTTCTGCTGCTGGTCCACACCGGATCCTTTACCCGAGAGACTGGAAACCCAGTTCATCTCGGTGGCCCCTCTTCAGAGCACTAGCCTGCCCGTGACCCTTCCGGTCACAGTAGACACTGCGGCAGACATTAGCCTGATCACTAGGGCCCAAGTGCCAGCCGGTGCCATGGTTGACGAAGAAACCCGGTGGGAAATGAAGTGGATAGAGGGCCACACCATCACCGTTCCCACGGTCCAACTCCAGGTAATGACACCTTGGGGCACGATACCCCACCGCCTTGGCGTGGTAGGTGGAAATTCGGCCCGGAGTGGCCTTCTTGTTGGGTCAGGATCTTCTCTGCGGAAGCCCGTTACCAACGCCACTCCACAGCCGCGTTACCTCCTCCACGGAGGCCCCATCTAACACTCTCAATAATGACAAACCTCCACCTTCCGCCCACCAAAGTGGTCCGCGGAAGGGGCACAACAAACTATTCCAGGCCTAGCCCTCTCCAATCGCGAAGGGCTGGCCCACCAAGAGGTCCTCCCCTCCGCGAAGAGAGATTCAGGAGGAGCAGTACCGCTGCAGGACGTGCAAGCGGGCAGACCACTCCACAAATTGGGAGGGCTGCCCAAGCAAGCAACGCCAGCGGACGCCCCGAACAAAACTCTAGGAGAGGCTACGATCTCCTGCTGGGAGGAATCTCTGCCGCAGCCAAACCCAAGTCGTCCGAGAGGTATTGCACCTCGGACCCCTTGTCAGGCATGCCTGACCCTCAACTGCTGCCAGTGCCACTTGCGAGCACTGAGCAGTGCCAGACTCAATCCGCCACGGACGTTGAGCTACCAATGGAAAAGGCCCCATGCCCGGGTCTAAATCATGAGGCGAATTCCTCCTCCGGGAGATTTAGGATTCCCCATGCAGTTGATCATTTTTTCGACTGGAGAGCCTCCAGCACCCCGAAAATTCTTCTTCTTCTTTGCAAAATTTGACTCCAGGGGATGAACCCTGGAGGATCGAAATGGTACCCCCTTCCTTGGAAGACCAGGAACTGGCATCCTCGGATGCAAAGTCGAGATCGCTCTTTCGGTTGTCGCAGCAGCCGGAGTAGGAGTCCTCCCCAGCTTTTGCAGTTGCCCTGACTTCGGCCCGCTAGCCCTTCTGGCCTGTCCCCGGAGTCGGTGCTCTCATCACCTGCTAGGCCAGCTACTGATAGGCCTTGGAGGAACCCGAAGAAGAAGAAGAAGGGGGTGGAAGAGAGCCCAGTAGTTGCCGAGCTATAAGCTCATCCTGGCACTAGTGCCCTCTCGGCACAGTGCCCTAACATCTAAGAGTGATCCTGGCCCCTTGCCCAGAGAAGGTAGCCAGTGTGATCTCTTCCTTTTATTTGTACCTAGCCTAGGCCACCTTAAAAATACAGTACATCAATTTAGTAGCCTTGTTCTTTCCACTTACCACCGAGCCGCAGTAATCATGTAAGTAGCATAACTAATTTCAGTAATCTTAACTATTGTGAAACGAGCCACGATGCTCGTGACACGCATGGCCTAAGACCTCAGTGAGGCACCCATTTATCATATGAGGCAACCCTCATGAATTAACTAGTAAATTTTAATTGTATTAAACATAAACCATGTTGTAATTTAGTTAGAATATTAACTCTTATGTTGGTGCTACGGTCGGGTTAGGATAGGTTAGGCTAGGGAATATCATAGAATGTACCACTAGGCTAGGTCTAAAACACATCATGATTGTAGGAGGTAGCCTATAATAACCACACAGCACCTTCTAGTACTATTAGAATTAGGTAAAGTAGTGATTATAGCTCATATCCTATCTAGGGTTAGGTAGTTCTGTAGCTAGGTAGGCTAACCAGGACTAATCTGCTCAGGGAAGGAGAGTAACCTATAGAGGCGAACAGCTTGCTTAGTATAGACCTTCACGCCCGAAAAGGGAGTGAAGGCCCTCTTAAGGGGGCTTTTATAAATATTACTGCTGTTAGCCCTCGATGTATTTAGGTGTAGGTTTATATTGTAAAAACTAAATGACCTACAGAGAACATCTCTTTAAATTAAAACGAAAAAATAGCAATCAACGTCATAGACAAATTTCAGGAAGAAAGTTTAATAAACAAATATGCTGGAAATAGGCAGCATTAGGGACCTAAGCCTCAGAGAGGGTTTACACTCAACCCTAAGTTATGGTGGCCCTGATGGAATTCTATGATTCGACGATACCTTTGTCAAGGTCGGATTCATCAAGCAGTATAAATAAATGGGGGAACGAGGGTCGGGTCAGAAAACAGAAATGGTTCACGAGCGGGAAACAGGGTGACGCTTTTTGTAGTTCAGAAGGGTATTCTTTCTTCATTATTACTTTTCTCCTACGTCTATCTTAATTAGTGAATGTTTATAGACTGCCAGAATATACTCTGATATCCCCTATTTGCGCAGCGATATACATTCATATAAGTCCGATTCTTGTTGAAGCTATAGATATATTGATATAGTACTTTTCTATATATTTCACATGTTTCTTTATATTTTACTTGTATATATACCATATATATACAATCAACACAATCACGATTAACAGAAATAAATTTGACTACAT
>NC_089794.1:54292858-54352858 GCF_040412425.1 Macrobrachium rosenbergii | reverse complement strand
AAAAGAAATTGAAAATCCTAAAAGGTTTATTTGGTTTGGTGCCATTTACGATCAAATAGTATCTAGTTCAAATAGTAAACAGAAATATGCGCCAAGTGTCTTCAGCGCAATCGAGTTTTCTGCACAGCATATAATGCTCTATGAAGCTCTTAACCACGGCCAATGAAACTCTTAACCATGGCACATGAAACTCTTAACCATGGCACATGAAACTCTTAGCCACAGCCCATGAAACTTTCAGCCACAACCCGGTGGGGGCATGTGTTGTTGGCACATATAGCAGTGGCAGACGCACGATCATGGCTAGCTTTAACCTTAATTAAATAAAAACTACTGAGGCTAGAGGGCTGCGATTTGGTATGTTTGATGAATGGAGGGTGGATGACCAACATACCAGTTTGCAGCCCTCTAGCCTCAGTAGTTTTTAAGGTCTGAGGGAGGACAGAAAAAGTGCGGACGGACAGACAAATAGCCATCTCAAGAGTTTTCTTTTACAGGAAACTAAAATGGGAGATGTAAGAATGTCTCCAAAATAAATGCATTAAGAAAATCAAGTTCATCCTTATGAAGAGGACAACACACGCCATTCACTAACTGGTGCGAATCTAACTGAAACCTTTAGCAGTAACGTAATAAACTTTGCATAAAAGGAAACCGTCAAGTAACACGGGATATACAAAGCCTTTTGATGTTGAGGCTAAAGAGAAATAGAACCACTTTGCATTTCAGTTTCAGACAGGTGCATTAAGGAAGTATGTTCCAGGCGGTTTATAAAAATGCTGGTTATTCTGGAAGACTTCTTCGTTTTTTATCTATTTGTTTCTGTGTTATATTTATTTCACTGGCTATTTATTTAGTTATTGTTTTGTATTCCATTATCCCTTTCCTTATTGATTAGCAGCTCCGGTTGTATAGGAGTTACATCAAAACGTCTTAGAATTTGACTGAATCAGCGGTCTGTCTGTAAGGAGTCTTTGCATATTACAGAGTTGTAGCAAGATTTGGTTTTGAATTTCAAATAATATTCTATTCATGGTGACTATTTTAATAACGTCGAAAATCACAAACATTATGTAATATTCGGTAGAATGGCCTTAATGGCTTTTATGGGATGTAATGGAAAACAGTCATGTCAATCTTGCTTATTCAGACATTAAATGCAATGATCTCAAACAATACAAGCATAAGAAAGAAAATGAAATGATGAAACTCTAAACTTCATTTTGTATCACCTAACATTTTATTTTATTTTATTTGTTTATTTATTCATTTATTTATTTGCTTTTTTTTTGCAAAGTTAATGGTCACATGTGTCTTGATCGAGATTGAAGCATTTTTTTTTTTTATCGTCATCGTTAAAACGCAGCCGTCTTTTGTTGTTCCTGAAGGTATCATATCATAGAAATATTGCGGAACATTTTGTCAGACACAAAATCTTCTTTTAGATTAACTTTTATATTTTCATTCTCTTCGTGATAGAGTAAGCAGTCCTTTATTTTAAGAGAAGGAGCTTTTATTTAAAATTGCGACAAATTTCACAATGCATAAAACAGAGCCCTTTATTTTCATCCATAAGCAAAGAAACTCTTGGTGAAAAAGTATAAAAATGCTGATCATTTACAGAGAGAGAGAGAGAGAGAGAGAGAGAGAGAGAGAGAGAGAGAGAGAAGAATGTTATCAGTATCAAGATACAGCAGATCACTGACCTCACACTCTACCTGAATTTTATGTAGGTGGAAATCTGAGGAGCGAAGCCTCTATCAACGTTGCCAGTCTCGAGAAGATTAGCTTTTAAAATTCAAGATGTTTTTCTGTGACACTAAAGAACTTTTTCTTCCGTCAGATTCAAAAGGCACGACTTATCAAAATCAATTTTCCTCCTGGTCTGTCGTTTCCGGGATTTTACTTCAAGACGCAAAACTCCTGCCAAGATTTTTCAGTCCTGAAAAAATCATGGTGTCAGTGATCTCCCTCCCCACAAACCAACCCTTTCTTTCTGGTTAGTGCAATCAACACAACGATAGGTTGTAACCCTCACTTCCATTTTATATGATTCCGCTGTTAACCTGCCAGAGAATACTCTTCTACCGTTGTCTCTAATATTTTACCGTTATTGCAAGGGACTAATAATGTTCTTAAAGTATTCATCACCTTAGCAAATAAAGTTGAAAAAATACACCATGAAAATCTCATGTCCCACACCTCCCCTGCCATGATGGATCAGTTACTCTATCGCAGCGACTTGACCTCGATCTCTGGGTCTGGTTTCTCAGGGAGTTTCTCTCCCAGTTCAGCTTCTCCTGCTCCTGTCCCTTTGCTCGTCTCTATTACCACTTATAACTATATACTTTTGATAAAACCTAGCCTTTTTATAATCCTTTTCTGGCACAAACCTCGATGTATAAGTGAATGAAGTTTCTTCACTGGCTCATCGTTACGGAAGATGAAATACAAGTCCTTTGGCTTTTTGTATAGCTTAATTTTAACTGGTTTAACTAAAACTTCTCTCTCTCCCTCACTCAAATGTGTGTAAGTGTATTTCCTATAAGACATATTTAACGTCTCAGTAACCAAGATGCTGGCCGATTTCATGATTTAACTAACATCGCCACTTCATTGACACATCAGTCAGACTTTTAAATACACACACACACACACACACACACAGCAGCTTCTCAGTGTAACCAGTCGTCAACAATAGCCGGGCATATAAAGCACCCGGCCGTCAATCAAAATCTCGCCCTCAGAGCTTCAAGGCTTTTGATAAGCGCCATTTTTTGTTCAGATGACTGACGTCAGCCAACTCACGTAAAAAGAAACCGCCCCCCTCAACCTCCAACCCTCAATCCTCCCCAGAGTCCTTCATAGTTTCAGTCACATTTCAGGAAATTAAAGCTCATCTTTGGGATACATGAACTTCAGAGGAATGAGGAATAGTTAAGTATTAGCCGCCTCTTTCTTTCTTTCACTTTCTTTATGTTTATTTTATGTATTAATTACCTATGTTTGTGAATTCTTCGTTCGCGAGTTTATACAGTAGGCGGAATCAAGATGAGAGTGCGGGTTCACGAAGAGGCAACAGGAGCAAAGTTGTAATGCTGGAGGAGAAGTTAACCAGAAAGAAGGATGATGATTTCACCAAAGCAACGGCGGAAGTTAAGCAGTCAAGTGAAAGTTGGTAAAGAGAGAATAACCAAGAAGGAAGACATTGCTTGGAAAAAAAACTGCACTTTAAGATAACTCTAAAGCAGTATGATGACAGATATAAAGGAATGAAAAAGAAAGTGGTATAACATAAGGAAGAATCAAGAGGAAACCACAACGAAGAAAAAAAAGGAAACATCGATTTTTACAAGGGTAAAACTTCAACGAAAGCTCCATTGTTTCACCGCAAAGGATCGGAAAGATAAACAACAATTTCTAGGATCTAAAAATCCTAACAATAACAACAAAATAAATCTCCTCCAACGTGAAAAATGTCCTCCTACTCTTCTCTGAAAATTTAACAGAACAGGATTAGTCTTTGCAAAGCTAAAGGTAACACCGGTGAGAGAGAGAGAGAGAGAGAGAGAGAGAGAGAGAGAGAGAGAGAGAGAGAGAGAGAGAGTTTGTCTTATATAACTGATTTTATCTCACTCTTGCCAATTGTGTTTTTATTTTATATTCCCATTGAAAATTTTTCATGTAAACGACGGTGGTGTTTGTATTCTAGCTGGAGTCGAGAAATGCTAACAAAAAGTTTTACTCAGTGCAATAAAAATTCTACAAAGTTGTGAAATGTCAATATAACTTTTTCATATTAAAAGACAGAGGTAACGCTCCAACTCAGGTTTGTAAATATTCAGTAACAAGTATAAGACTCAATAAAGCACAAGAATGCACAAAGATAAGTGGCCATTCCTTGACTCTTTCTCCTGAACACGTCTCCGCCTTTCCCTTATTCTTTGTTGTATCAACACTCACCCCTTTAACGACTATGTGACTGAGCCTAATATCGGACGTCGCTCTGTGCCTTTATTGTGACGCTAGGATATGCTTTCATTAAATTAATGTGCCACTACATTCACTACAGAAAAATAAGGAAATTTGAGAAAAATAATCAAGGCCCAAAATGTTTCATGGTAGCATCCAGCGTCATTTGGCAGACGAAAAACGAAAACTTGTAATTAAGACGGATAATAATTAATCAGCATTTAAGTAGATGAAATGTGTCACACTAATGACAAAAAATACAAACAGGCTTTTATTTTCTTTGTACTGATCACACCCCACCTTTCTTGTCCTGTATGTGTCTGTACCAACACGGGCACTAAAATAACAGACAAAAAAAAATCTTCTTAGTTGTCACGAGGGAAATGACTGACCTCCGCCAACTCCGTGCAAACAGCCTCCTCCTATCCCTGCCCTCCCCCCTCCCCCTGTGGCACCGCAAGAAATTAAACCTGGTTTTTCTAATAGAAGGACCTCCGGAAAACACGTTTACAGAGGCGGTTTTAGTTCTTTCTTTTGAGTCTTTCTATACAAGGTCTGTTTTGTGTAATTATTTGCCTGGCTATTGATACGCTCCTCCGTCACTAATGCAGTGTAAGGAAATGTGCTACTTGCTACTACTTATCAGCTTCAAAAGGAACGCCATTGGTTTACTGCCGTTTTTACTGTTAAAGAAAATTAGCAATTAATAATTACTTATTCATTAGGCTACCTTCTTGAACCTAACCGTCACTCACAGCTACTTATGGTCATTCCCAAAGATCTGTAGCAAATTCTAAATAACGAAATTCTGGGATGGTATTGTTAGTATTACTCGAAGAGATGGAAGGAGAAATGTAGCTCCAGTGAATCTTATGGCTGCCATGTTTATTCAAGCAATTTCTAAATCATTGAAGAAAACCCTCTTTGACTTTACTTGGCTTCAGATGCCAGAATTTAAAACTCCTCGTGTTCAAGAATGAGGCTTTCAACATTTCTCTTCAACACTCCGCACCCAGAGGAGCGTAGTCTTTTGTATGATACTTTTTATTCCTAACGACTAAGAGATTTTGCATTTGCTCTTTAAAAATGCAAACATGCTGTTAATGGTCCGTGCTTTTCATAGCAAACAAGAGCTGGTAAGGCCTTCAGTCACATGCTGTTCTGAAGATCATACGAGAGGAAAGGTTTAAGTATGAAAAAGCCTCCACTGACTTCTCCATAGAATATAAGAAACCTGAAAAATCTTATTAATATTAGTTACATTCATTATACAGTAAAGCCAAGTTATCAAGGCCGATTTTTAAAAATCTCATAACCTTCCTATCACACAGAGTACTGAAACAATGTAACGGACTTCTCTTCTTTGAGCCTTTAAAGGAACTTGAAATATTAAGTTTTCTTAATCTGTTTACTTGTATGTAAGGACTTGCATATAAATTTGCAATGAATACATGTATTGTTGACAAAAACAAATAACATAAAACTATCTATATATATATATATATATATATATATATATATATATATATATATATATATATATATATATATATATATATATATATATATATATATATATATATATATATATATATATATATATATATATATATATACATATATATACATATATATACATATATATATATACATATATATATATATATATATACATATATATATATATATATATATATATATATATATATATATATATATATATATATATATATATATATATACATATATATATATATATATATATATATATATATATATATATATATATATATATATATATATATATATATATATATATATATATATATATATAAAATCTGCAGATCACTATTTACCAGATAACCAGAATAACTACAACGTAAGTTCGATGATGCGACAGAAACTGCTCTCGCATCCTCCGCCACAGAAGAAAGTTGAGAGAACCGAGCATCACCTGAACAGGAGATCTGCTGAGTCTCAGTCTCTTCGAAACTTCGGATCCTCCGACACTGGGCCAAGGTACGGAATTCGGGACATTTCGGGAGATGTGGAAAAGTTTTGAATATGTACAGGATTTTTAATGAGATCGGTGTCTCTCGTCGTTAGGCTACTCGCTCAGAACTCGACAGACTCGCCTGTAAGGTCGAAAATCCCTGTGAATCCAAGACAATCAAGTCCTAAGGAAAGTTTTAATTAGCTGTTCACTTGTCAGCGCGAAAGAAAGCAGAGGAAAGGCTCTCTCTCTCTCTCTCTCTCTCTCTCTCTCTGTGTGTGTGTGTGTGTGTGTGTGTGTGTGTGTATTGACAACTGCGTAAGAAAGGAGAAACTAGGATTTTTAGTAGAGTGAATAAAAATGAGAATAAGTGACAGAGAATGAATGAGCCAAAAGGAAAAGTGAAAATATAGGAAGGAGGAAATACTGAGATATAGAGTCAATGTTTTTCCTCCTACGGAATGCGGCAACAGTTGGGTACCGTTCTATTCCAGTGGCTGAGTTGAAAACACCCAGCCAGCAAGGGAAACAACTATAAAATATTACTGAAGAAGTAAAAAGGAAAAAAGATAAAAAATGGAGAAACACTACAGTATAGTGATCTTTTGAACATATTTGAAATAAAGCTCAAGTCTTCAATAACAGATAATGTTTCTTGTGGGTTTATATCACCTCGTGAGTTTTGAATCAGGGTGCAAAAATGAGGCCACATGTATTACAATAAAGAAATTCAGGCAATGAAAGACATAATGTCAGGCTGGAGCCCGTACGCACAAACACTTACAAAAGCACGGAAACGTGCACACAAGCGGTATCAAGGAAAAGTCAGTATGGGTTAACAAAGGAAGAGAAGCTTGTTTTATCTTGATACAACATCAGTAGAAGTTC
Organism: Macrobrachium rosenbergii; assembly: GCF_040412425.1. Taxonomy (NCBI): domain Eukaryota; kingdom Metazoa; phylum Arthropoda; class Malacostraca; order Decapoda; family Palaemonidae; genus Macrobrachium; species Macrobrachium rosenbergii. The sequence goes on along the minus strand of NC_089794.1, from coordinate 54,346,005 downwards.
GTAAAAGAATTACGAACCTTGTCCCCACCCCCACCCCCTTCAACCGCCTACGTTCACTATTGAAGAAATTCTCCAGCAATAATTTTGTTCGTTCATGCTTCCTGTGTTACATTTATGTAGATGTGAATTAGGCAGAGAGAGAGAGCCACATTCGATAGAGAGGGAAAACGATACCAAACAAGTTCCTAAGGAATATAATTAGTTATCATGGATATTATTCACTCCAACTCGGCAAAACAAAGGAAATGTTTACAGAGAGAGAGAGAGAGAGAGAGAGAGAGAGAGAGAGAGAGAGAGAGAGAGAGAGAGAGAGAGAGAGAGAGAGAGAGAGAGAGAGATACTGGCAAAATATATTTATTGCCTAAATTTCTCTGCTCAAAGACTAATGAGACGGGAACTTGAAACTTTTTTCACGGTATCCTACGGTGGAATTTTAAGAAAATGTAAATGTGAACCTAAACAAAACTCTAAAGGACCTTCCGTGGAGGATAACAGCATTTATTAATTATAGAAAACCTGAGCAAAACCAAATCCCGAAGATTAAGAGCAGAGGGAAAGAAGTAACCAATTAACTATTTACAAAAAATTCATCAACACAAGATCTTCGGAAAAAGCTGTTAATGGAGAATTATAAGTTAAAAATGAAGAACTTATTTCCTAAGCTGTATATTACAAAACATTTCGAGAGTTAATGACTAAGTATTGTGCATGGTTACAGATTAAAATAGAAATAAAAAATAAAAACCAAATTTAAGATAGGCTTAGAGCGATGTACTGAAAGCAATTTGAGGAACGCTGTTACAGATTTTATTTAATATTGTAATATTGTAATTGGAGACTAACTACTGTATTTTGTACATTGAACATTTTTAAATAAAAGATTAAAAAAACACAAGTTTTTTTAGTTTTGCAGGCAGTGAGAGAAGCTACTTTCCATTCACACAGCGAACTGAGGTAAGATCACCACCTCCTTCCTTCAGGTGTCGATCCCCGGAATCGTTGCGACTTCGGATGACGCCAACAAGTCGATTAATCATCAGTCAGTCAATCACCTCCTGACATTTCCTTTTCGACAGGTAATGGCAAACACTAATGGCTCCTCTTCCGGTTATGAGAGAGAGAGAGAGAGAGAGAGAGAGAGAGAGAGAGAGAGAGAGAGAGAGAGAGAGAGAGATATTCTTGAAAGGGAGGCCGTCGAAATAAAAAAAAAAAAAATACTCGAAAAGATATGTAGAAGGAAAGACCTGTAAGGTAATAATTCTACGAATGATGAAAGAGCCGGAAACGTGAATAAAAAATCATTTGATGAAGCAAACAAATAGAGCAATAAACATTTGACAAAGAACAGAAACAAGTCAAGGCTGAAGCAGAGACGATAATGAATAATACTGAATAATACTGAATAAAAGTAGACACTATAAATGCCAAAGTAAATTACAAAATGAAAGCTTAAGAAAATAATGCAAAATAAGTCCAGTATTAAATAACCAACGAGTAAACATTGACAAAGTAAAGGGATGAACATATGAGTAAGTGAACAAGCTGCTTTGTTAAAGTAAAATTGAAATATGCACGAAGAAAGGAATTACTCATCCTGAAGACAATAACGAACTGGTCTTCTGAGGAGCGAAGCAATAACAGGAAAAAGGAAACAAATCTATATAGTTAAAGGCCAAACACATAGATGAAATCACAGAGCGATAAACCAATTCAAGATAAATTAATAAAAACACTTACATAATAAATGTAGTGTGTTCATATATTTTTGTGTATAACAATGATAGTTTACAGGAAATGAACGCCACGTTTAGACTTGCCGTCGTTCAGCCCAGGGCCAGTCTCTCTCGCCACTAGCCCTTACTTAAGCATGCTGAATGATGTAACCTAACTCCGATATTCTTGAAGGTACGTAACGTCCCCCGCCCCGTAGGGGTATAGTGCTGTCAGTGCACCTCGAGCGGTGCACTGGAGGCATTACTTACGGCTTTTTGCAGCATCCCTTCAGCCCCTACCTGCAACACCTGGCACTCCTTTTACTGTACCTCCCTTCAAATTCTCTTTCTTCCATCTTACTTTCCAAGCACTCCTAACAACCGTTTCATTGTGTAAATGCGAGGTTTTCCTTCTGTTACGCCTTTCAAGCCTTTTTACTGTCAGTTTCCGTTTCAGCGCTAATGACCTCACAGGTCCCACCGCTTGGCCTTTGGCCCAAATTGTATAATTCAGTCCATTCCGTGAAGTCCCGAGGGGGGAGTTGTCTCCTCGAGCATCTCCCTCATCACCGTCCTCTCCGTCAGCAAGGGCGTTTCAGCAATGAGTCAGCAGCAAAGAGTACTTGAGTACATCAACAATTAATGACAGGTAAAAGAAGGAAAGATCTGGCGTGTAAAATAATCATCAATAAAAACAGTCGACAGGTTAAAGGATGGATGAGCAAGTGCTTAATATATAATTGTATAACATTAAAAAATATATATTTTCTGTGATAAATTCAGTTACTACAATACAGAGCCGCTAAGTGAACTTAAAATTAGCGCAGGCATTAATAATTTATGGTGTTCCATGGTGGCAAAACATCAGCAAGTTATGATTAGTGCCAAAAAAAAACTTTTGGAGAATATTTAAGAGTGGTTTTACAATTTAATACATCATTCTCAAACAAATTTATTTCTGTCAACCAGCTTAGCTATGGCTCTTCCGTGGCATTTAACAAAGAGTGGCAACTAAAAGGTATACAAGTCAAGGACAAAAGTGCCCGCTTTTGACTGTTATAATTTGCATAAGCTTTGATCTCCTAAGAAATCAAAATAAGCGGAAATGAGTAACCCGCTTCTACGTGAAGTAAAGTTTGATAAACTCTAAAGACACAAAATGTGAATTTCATAAATTAAACCCTTCCCAGATTTCATTTCCCCTTATTGCCAAGATTTGGAATTCTCTTTCTGCTTCTATTTTTTATATTCTTATCTTAGGACTCCGTCCCTTAACAGACACAGGTCTATCATTTCTTCGGACTGTTAAGCACCCCCCTCTATTTTCGGGCCTGGGCCAGTTAAGGGGACTGAATTGCCCATCCCATCAGCCTCCATTTTAGAAGTAACCTATGGGATACCTTATCACTTCTTATACAATACACAAACTCGCGGATATGCAATTCGCATTATAACGAATCATACGATAATTTTTAAGGTAACACATTTGCCTAAATCGCCATATGGAAAAGGCAAATATGAATTCCTCATTCAAGAATACTACATAATTCATGAATGGCAGTATTATTATTTTTCTTCGCTGTTATAATGTTTTCCTTCCTGAAAAACTCAACTGCATGAATCAGAACGGGGGATTTTGGTGTATCATTGTCCCGGATTCATCCTCGTCTGCCGCACCGTTTATCAAAATTTACTCAGACGCTGATTTGAATGAAATTATTATGTCAAGATCCCTCGTGTACGTGTTTCTTTAGAAGTGAGGCTTCACTTCTCTCACGTCTTCGCAAATATAATACGGAAGTGCCTGCGTGTGTGTGTGTGTGTGTGTGTGTGTGTGTGTGTGTGTGTGTGTGTGTGTGTGTGTGTGCGCGCGCTTGTGTGTGTATGTGCGCGTGGGTGTGTGTGTGTTTGCGAGTCGGGTTTTTTTCTCAAAAGCAGAACGACTACTTCGTCACTCGTCGTCCTCACTCAGCAAAGAGAGAAAACCTTCCCCGAATACGAATTCTCTTATCAGCCTTTAATGACAGAGTCCTGGATGGCGTCTTCAGTCCCACCTGGACTCTTAAACTTCCGGTTGTCATTCCATGGAAGTTGAAAAGGATTCCTGGGAGGTCGACCAGTCTTTACTTAAGCGTTACTTCTGTGCCTCTGGCGGGGCCAATTTAAAAGTACCTTCAGCTGAATTGCAGGGGGATTTCATACAATCCATTTGATAAAAATAGCTTCCTTGAAAATTATTCAAGTATTTTGGGATTACGAAATATGACACTTTTTTTCTTGTTTCATGGGATAGAGTATGATTTAAAAATATAATATGAAACTGAGACTGGTTTACTTTTATTCTCTCGCAGATTTATAATGAAGGTTCGTCCACAACTTGTAGACTCACACTAAGAGAAGAAAAGTTATTGGCACTTGCACCTCAAGAGCTTCCCGTGGAAGGACGCGGCTTGCAATACGTGGGTGGTTTTACAGCCCGTAAGTTTCCCGAGTATGACTTTCCAGGAACTAAAGCAACAGAAGGAGATGGCGCATGGATTGGCAACATAAGTAGAACAAATGAGAAGTTAATGAAACCTCGACCCGAATTTTTGGAGCAATTAAAATCGATGGAAAAGATGTTCATATGTTATCATGGGGAAAAATACCTAAAATCAGGAAAAGGTACGATAATCGAGTTGAGTGAAGTGACAGGCAATTGCATTCCATTACCTTCAGACGTAATTAAAAAATTTTTATTCGTTGCCCCACATTTTTCAGGATTCGTAGATTGAATAGGGACATTGACTTCTCAAAAAGAGTGGCAACCAAAATGAACAAGTTGGTATCATAATTGTTAACCTTATGTATATATGTATTTTAGAGTGTGAGTTTATAATAATGAGAAATATTAAGTTTTTCGTTTTGAAAGTCTTGTTTTAATTATTTGGATGAATATACGTACAGAAATGAATATGGTCAACATGTGTCTTATTCTCCTAAAAGAATGAATCATAATTTCTACTATTACAAAGAGACAACGATTAAACAGAAGAACTTTCTTTTTTGCATACAGCGTGGGCAGAGGAGAAATCAAGTCACCGCGTGACGTCACGTTCCTTAACCCCCATTTCCTCACCCCCCATAATCCTGAGCGTCTGGAGACCTTGTTTTCTCTAAACCTTAGCAATATCTACCTTGCACGTACTTCTGATTCCCATTCCTCTTCTACCCATCTTCACAGCATTTTCTATGCCTTTCTCATAATACTTTTGAATTACACACGCTCATCATCAACCCATGGTTCTCCGTTTCTGTCACATAACCAAACCATCTCAAAACATTCTAATGCACCCTTTCACCTATGCTACCCCAATTGCCATTCGTGCAGATATCATGAAAGCCTTGGAGGCACAGTACACCCTTGTCCCAGACGCTCTACCAGTCACTATCCTGCTTATACATTTTAACTCATACTTTGCTTTCGTCATAAACACTTTTAATTGCTCTCACTATCTTATCTTCAACACCATGCATCTTCAATATAATCCACCTTTTCTCTCTAACGATTTTATTAGAAAGCTCTTTTGGGTTCATGGATGCCAAATAATGCTGTGCTCTTTTCATCTCAAATATCTCATATAACTTATTTCTGAGAAGCTGTGATCCACACACCAGCTCCTTTTTCTAAACTCATCTGATCTTCCCCAACCGATATTTCTGTTATCTCTTACTACTTTCTATATCATTACCAGACCAGACATGTACTGTACATGTCGGCACGCATATACAGGGGCAGAATACCAGGTTCACAGCCACAAGGTCTATGGTTCGACTCCAGCCTACAACCCACCAGTTGATCTGGCTGCGAATAGGTACCAGTTTCAGCTGGGAACAAGATAAGGACGCATGACTATTCTTGTTCCCAGCTGACACTGGTACCCACAAGGTATATAGAAGGTACCCATTCGCATCCTAGAGATTTATTTAAAATTCGGAAATAAGAAAAACTCCTCGCTCTTAAAGAAGTAACGACAAATCCCAATCCCTGGAGAGAAAATTTTGCCACTCCTTAATAATTTGTAGTTAAAATTACTTTCCATTCTCGATCTGAACTCTTTAAAGAAGAAAATGGAAGGATGCAATTCCTCAGCTCAGAGGAACCGCTACTCTCTTTCGCTCCCTTAAAGACGGGAAAATAAAAATACCATTTCGCTTCCTCTATTTTTCTCTGTCGTCATGAATGAAATGAAACTCCCTTCTCCCGCAAAAAGATATCATTAATCTCACTGAGCTCTAGTTAACAGCTTTTCATCATCACATGAGAGAGAGAGAGAGAGAGAGAGAGAGAGAGAGAGAGAGAGAGAGAGAGAGAGAGAGAGATATTGTCAAATTAATCAACTAACTGGGGAATTAAGCATGAGCAGCGATCAGAAAACTTTCAAAGCAACAGCCACTTCATATTTCTTCACAGAAGTCTCACCAGCAACAGGTCGTCCACCATTAAGTACACCGTGAAACTTGCCTCTAACTTGCACACTCCCTGTTGTTCCCTTTCCATCCACTTTTTCCACGTCTTCCTTACATGCACCTGCAACTGCGAGGACTCCCTGATACCCAAGTGATCCCATTCTGGATTGTTTTGAACTTCCACCTGTCTCTTGAGGCCCAGACCATTAATCATCTGCTCTTTATTCAGTACTGAACACTCTCTGCATCCTTACCAAAATCAGAGCATTCTAAAGCCCGCCTAATCCATCCACAACAAACAATATTTACTTTCAATCCAGTTAATTAATGATAAGCTATACCTCCTGCCACTCTTCTTTCCACCATTATCAACAATCTCTCTTCAACAATCAAATCCCTTTCTCAAAACATTATCCATATACCTTTATTCTTCCATTATTCTCCCTGTACTAAATCTCTTTCCCAGATTAATAAAGTGTTTATACGAACGAATATTTTTCTTATGCAATCTGTTCTCGCAGTTATTCTAACAGGAGGGCACAAATGCATACACAAAAACTGATTTACTTCTATACAACATTTAATTAAATATGCGGTATTATTTGGTATTCTGTTCCCCCTTGGTATCATGCCCCGTATGTTGATGACCTCTAATCACTTCGCTCTTTGATGTGTCCCCTTTCACCCAGTTTCATCTGTCTATTCCTACTCTGAATCTCATCGTTCTCCTGATCATTCCAAGACTCTGCCCTCTGCTGCAGTTCTTTCATTTTGCTAATCGCTCTCCAGCCTCTCTCTACATCACATCGTGGTATATGCATGTTTCATGCCCTAAAAGGAATTCACCTCTATTTTTCCTGTCTACGCATCCGTTGCGACGTGAACTATGAAGGGATAGAATTCTAAAGCACTCACAAAATTTTTGTTTTATTGAACTGGAATAGTAATTTCTTTTTTTATTTTAATAAGTAACAGGTGGACAGGTGTCTATCTATTTTTGCCTTGCCATGATTATAACTGCTAACTGCTATAAGAAAATTCTTTGTCTTCAGCAGGTTTCATTTGGAGGTATGTTATTGACAAATTTATTACCTTATTTGAAAGGGATGCAATCCACCTGTCTGTCTATTTATCTATCTATCTGTCTATCATGTGGATGTAGAAAATAATAAAAACCAAAAACTGGAAAGAATTCTCTCAGTATGTCGCCCACTCCTAACTCATATTTCTTTTACGGATATCAATTATTAGGCAAAATGGACTCTGGTTTTGACAGAATTAAGATGATTTACCCTTGAAAAATATTTACAAGAATTAATACCCTGTTTTGTCAGATGGAAAAATGAGCCCGGTGCTCGGGAATGAAACTCAAGGTGTAATGACAAAAATACCTGCCACAGAAAACGTTAATTTAATTTATTAATTTTTTCGTTGTTGTTGAACTGGAATGCGGAGATCTTTGTGGGTTTTCGGTCTTTTGGTGTTACCAGTGTCAGTTCCAGATAAAAATCTTATGACTGAGAATGGCTATTAATCTATATCCCGCCCCACCGCCCAAATGTGAGATATATATTAGTTATATTGTTAGTCACAAAAGAAGAAGAAGAAGAAGAAGAAGAAGAAGAAGAAGAAGAAGAAGAAGAAGAAGAAGAAGAAGAAGAAGAAGTAGTGGTAGTAGCAGTAGTAGTAGTATGAATTCAAGCAGTTGTACTATCGATATAAAAGAAGAGCGGCTCTACCATCATACGTGGAAGAGATGCGCAAATATTCAGTTCCAAGAAGGATTCAGGCTCTTTGCAACTGCGGATGGCAAATGGTTCAAGGTCGCTCAACCAAGAAGGCCTTCCCTTATTCAGTTATCAATTATGACATTTAGATATATTTACTTTTAAATTTCTTGTTTCCTTACATAAACATACGAACAAACAAACAAACATGCATACATACATATATACTTACATACATAAACTACGCAACGATGCTGGATAAAATCCCGACGGTCATAAACCTAAACAACATCATCCTGAACTCGAAAATTCCAAAAGTTAATTTACCGAAACGCTGACTCCCGACCGATGAATTCATAAAGCTTATAAATATGAGACAGAATATATTAAGTCTTATGAATAAAGATTGCTATTTTAAGTACTAAACAAATACTCTTATGGCGAGGGCCTAAACGTTACACTGTATGTGAGCTGATCAGAGAAAAAAAAAAAAAAACAGAAAACTAACAAATGAGGATGAATACTAAAAGCCTCAGTATATTTGTTTGTGTAAATGTACCATCGATGAATAATAAAGGAGATACGAGTAAAATAAATCCCCGTTTTCCCTTTTACGAGGATAGTACTCGTTCAAGGTCGTATGATCACGCCTCTACTGCCAGATCCATTTATCTGCCAATTCTTCTTAAAACACAATTAATTTCAGACAACAACACATATTAGAAAATTGATTGATGACAGTTTTTAAAGTACGTTTGGGAATTACTCTACATGTTATTTTTGCTATGTGTACCTGTACCAGAAAACCTGATGTTAATCTTGACCGTGCTCCTTGAGTGAAACCAAACTGGCCTACGATAATTAGAATTTCCATTTTGGTTTAAGTCTCCCAAGACCATTTGTTCGCTTGACCATTTTCTACACCTGCCATTTCTTTACAGAAAACGTATTGTAATACTGGGCTCCTAAACAATCAATCATGGGTGCAAAATGTTTACGAAAAATATTTTTTTATATTAATAATTGTGGTTTTATGCCTTACGGTCTTGTTTAATGATGAACGTAGTGATTAGATCTTTCCTGTGTTGTTGATAAAGCCATGCCAAAAAAAAAAAAAAAAAATGCTCCAAGCTTCGTGGCATGAGTAACATCAAAAATAAAATGGTATCAAGCTATTTTCAGACGCCTGGGGAAACCTTTGCGGCGGATTTACAGTAGTTGCACTATAATTAATTTAAAGGTAAATATTTAGTCGAATATCCTCAGAAAAACCTTATGCTTGGCATCACATTTCTCAAGAATAAAATGACAACCTTTCACTCTTTCCTCCTGAGTTATATCTACAATTCACCTGCACCGATTCTCTCATTAACATTGTTGACATTACTACATATATTTCCTCTCAGTTAATCGCCTCGTAAATTTTCACCTTCACAAACATGTTATCTGCTCCTATACAGCTTCTAGTTCAGGAGAGAGAGAGAGAGAGAGAGAGAGAGAGAGAGAGAGAGAGAGAGAGAGAGAGAGAGAGAGAGAGAGAGAGAGAGACTGTAAAAGATGACCTGTATCCAGTCTTCATAGGAGAGAAGGAAACATGATACGAACACACATTTCACAGCTTAATCGTCATGTATCAACAGTTTTCGCTGATTTCTTGCGCCTTTCCATATGTAGACGAGAAGGCAGTCGGAAGGTTACTGAGTAGAAAAAAAAAGCAGCATTCGAACCCGTTAAAAAAATTAGAAAAACTTTCTTGGATACCAACCATCCCGTCTCATGAAATCCGTCAAAATGTTTTCGAGATTCTGTATCAGACAGACAGACAGACAGACAGACAGCAGACACTTGTAAAGGCAGAGCGACCCATCCAACTTTGCAGTATTAGGCATCATCTCTGTTTTTGAAGGTGGAATCAGAAAGTTCATGAATATGAATGTTATCATAACGCAAATCCAATGCTTTCAGCACGATTTCTTGGAAAACACGAAAATAGGAAACTCTCTCTCTCTCTCTCTCTCTCTCTCTCTCTCTCTCTCTCTCTCTCTCTCTCTCTCTCTCTCTCTCTCTCTCTCTCTCTCCATTTCACTAACCTAGGTCATCTGCTGTCACGAAAAAGCCTCGAAATGCTTGCTTCAACGAACGCGGTAGTTTTCGAAAACTTTCGTGAATCGCTTACATAAAGGAGATGCACTTCAGAGCTCTCAGTAGAGAGAAATATTCCCGATCTCATGGATTCTGGGGCTTTGAATTTAGTAATAGCCAGACGAGACCCGTAACTTGCAAATGGTAGCTTTTCCTTCGCGTCCTGTGTTCATTTAAACGCTATTAAATCAATTAAAGTACTGAGATGCTTTTGGCTACAACAACAACAACAACAACAGCAATAATAATAATAATAAATAATAATAATAATAATAATAATAATAATAATAATAATAATAATAATAATAAATTTAAACCATTTGTGTTGCGATGAACAAATGCTATCATTCGACAGCCACATTTCATGGTAACTGCACGATATGATGTATTATGATGATGATGATGATGATGATGATGATGATGATGATGACAAAAAAGTCGTCGGAGATGGCGAAGATTTAGACTGGAGTAGCGACAAAAACTGACAGGCTTAGAAAGAGCAGATGATGATGTTTAAATCAGCAAACTTTACAAGATTAACGAACCAAGCTTAATACAATCCATCATGTATCTGAAGAGAAAGGACTCAAAACAAATGTAAGAGCAACAGAAGAAATAAGGACAGGGCATTCTTAAAGGAATGAATTGGAGAAAGTCTTAATGACGTTGAATCTTCCAAATATTCAGGAACAATGAGATATTCAGTAAAAGTTCTCTTCAGATGGAATTCAGTGAAAAACTAAAAAATGAAAATCGAACAATGGGTAGGCTCAATAAATTGGGAAACAGAACACACTGAAATTGCACGTGGATGTAAGATAATACATTAGTCTAGTACCTTTTCTACTGATACTGTGAAATGAATTACGGTGTAACAATAAAAACAAATAAAAGACTTTGTCTACTTAAGAGTAAAGCTTAAAAAGGAGGATAGGGGTCAAATGGTAGGCTAGAGTAGGAAATAATCCCATAAGGGAAAACTAAGAAGTTCCCTACGTAGATGAGATAATGATGAAGGGAGATGGAGATGGCTTGGACTTGTCCTTCACACAGCCCCAGGGAGAATAATGCGTCATGATGTCGGCTGGGCTCCTGTGGGCTCAACAAGAACTGGAAAACTCTGACCTAATTGGATGAGAATTGTGAGATGGAAGGGTGGAAATGAGTGAAGTTTTGTGAAATATTAAGCGCGTTACAGTCATGAGTGGTAGAACTTCACAGAGCTCCATTGCGTCACACGGCGTTGTAGCCAATGTGATTATGTGTATGTGCATATATATATATATATATATATATATATATATATATATATATATATATATATATATATATATATATATATATATATACATATATATTCTAATTTAATGTTAATCCCAGAATCTCAGGTTAGCATTTGAGGAAGGAGTTGGTAGCTCCTTCTGCTACATTTCAATAAAATGAAAAGAAGACAGTATCCACTACCACAACTATCTTTAACTCTACAGTCAGGGGTCAAACATCTTTGCTAAAGGCTTCCACATCATCATCTACTTCATTTAATAACACAGACTTTTGAACAGCACGTTAAATCCCCTTTGATGCACTGCATCTTCCAACTTCTGCATGCACTCTTTGCTCCCTAGATAAGGAGCCATTACTTTCCAATACCTCTTGCACATGCACCCTAAATCACAAGGGCTGTCGATTTCCCTTTCACTCAAAACCTATTCACTGACGCTATTCACCTACCTACCAATATCTATTCTCTCCACAGGACCAAACCAACCCAAAATACTCTGATCAATAAATCTTATATACACACAATAACCTTTCCATCTCTTCTTTATATCTTAATTTTTCTGACCCATACAATCCTTCCTACTCCATACATGCTGCTAACCAGATCATCTAAACAGCTTTAACTTTATTAATCTTTATATATTTTTTTACACATCCATACCCAAAAACTCGCTCAACATTCACTTCATTTATAACAGCACTTGGTTTCCGTACACGGAAATTCTGTTCCAAATGTTTTACATGCACTATACTCAACTCCTTAGTCCAACTATTCTATGACCCACCTTTAATTTCATCCTTCACATTTTACCCAAAAATGCGTACGTGAATCCTTCAGTTCCATTCTTCCAACAGTCATGTTATTTATTGTTCTATCTTTTTGGTTTCAATTTACCCTCAGATCTTTAACCTCCCTACATTCAACCAAAACATCCTCTTCTCACCAACACTTTTCAGATCTTTCACTAGCTCCTGCAGTTTCTCTCTCACGTTCTCTAATTAACACTCCTCTGCAAATATCACCATCGCACTCTACTCTCACTTTTTCTTAACACATTACTGCACCCACTCTCACCTTTCTCCACTTTGAAACCATTCCAGATCTCTTTTACTGGATTTTTCAGTTTCTCTTCACTATCACCACTCAGCACCTTATCATATACAACATGATCAATTCGACGCTCCATTCACGATAACATCACAACCAAACTCTGTTCCCGCATCTACGATTGTCCCTTCTCACACTTCTCGCATCACTCCATCTACAAGGATATTAAAGATCTCTACGGTACTGCCATGTAAGAAACCGAATCGGATACAGAAAAAAAGGGACAATAACTTATTGGTTTATTTCCACTTAAATGATTTTATCTCCCTACTTACATAGATATAAAAGATCAACTGCTGAATCCTTCAACGAAATTATATAATTTTTCGTAATCACTCAAGGGTCATTCATTCGTCTATCTCTGGCGCGCTTCCGTAATCACTGTCTTAAAGACAGCATTAATATGAAACAGGCGACGGAGAAATCCATTAATCTGTCAATATCTTCGTGGGAATATGTCAGAACACATTTCATCTCTTTTCTTTTACATCACTGTAGACCGAAAAGGTATCACTGTGATGGACTGGGTCTGATTTCTCTCTTCTGATTACTGGCCATACATACACACACACACACACACACACACACACACACACACACACACACACACACACACACACACACACACACACACACACACACACACACACACACACACATATATATATATATATGATTTTGTACATGGCCTAATAGGCACCACAGAGTTTGGAACTCAATACTCATGAGCGAGCCTGTGAGTATGCATGCATATTTCTTCTCTCCAAAACAAATAGTGTTATTTCGATACATTCAAGATAATTGTTGGCCTTTCCCCCAGTGACAAATGCATTTATTTCCTCTATCCTCTTCCCCAAGATGTGAGAGTTTAAGTTAAAATTCAAGGGTATTAAGATTAACATCATGTTTCCAAGCTTATTCATCCTCTCAGGAAATCGACAAAATGCTGTTTACTTTGATAACAAGGCAGACAAAAATCATTAATCCTCGAGTTTCGATGTTGTGAAAAGAATGCAATTTTCGGTTAAGTAAACAACGCAAATCTATTCACAATTCACTGGGGAATCAACGAATATATCAAAGTGCTTCATTGAAAAGCAACTGCTTATCTTTTCATGGAACGGACAGAAGTTGGGACAATTCGGTGACAGCTCAGGTCGGAGAGACGTGCGCGCCCGCATGTAATGTGTGTGTGTGTGTGTGTGTGTGTGGAGGGGGCCTTAGGGTGGGGAGTGTGGGAGTTTGAGACGTGGGAAGAAATAGGTTGTGGGGTATACCTCCAACGGAGACAATTTAATCATGATTTTAAAAAGAGAATCTTATAGGAAGCCTTTAAATAAAACCGAGACACCCCTAAGACAATTCGACGAGAGAGAGAGAGAGAGAGAGAGAGAGAGAGAGAGAGAGAGAGAGAGAGAGAGAGAGAGAGAGAGAGAGGCCGAGGGAAGGATTGATTGACTGACTGACTCGGAATTACCTGGCGTGTCCTAAGAGAAAGAGTGACTTATTTACCACAATGGAACAAAAATCAAGATCATCATTTACAAGAACAAAAGCGATAAGCGACTCTCTTGTGTTCGTCAATGAAACATCACCGAAATAATGAACCCATATAACAAAAAACTCGAAGCTACCCTTATGATGGAAGGAAGGAAGGAAGGAAGGAAGGAAGGAAGGAAGAAGGAAGGAAGGAAGGAAAGAGGAACTTGAGACAAGGAATGACAAGGATTCCAGGATTCACCCTCGACATAATCCCATTGAGGAGGAGACAGAGTGAAGAGCAGTAACTCAAATGGAACGAAGAAAGGAAACATTAAAATTCTACTGATTGGGACAAGGGGATCATTGTCTCCACTAAACATTTTGAAGTATCTTAGAACACCTGAAATATCGACAGGGGAGACAGATGCAGAAGTGCGCCATCAAGTACAATGAAATAAGTGGGCGAAAGAGCAGAAATGGGTAAACGATGAAAGCATTTGCAAAATGAGTGCCAATCTGTGAAAAAAAAAACAAAGACAGTACGAGCATATGAAATCACACCAAAAAAACAAACAGATCACAAACAAACAATACACACCTACGTAAAAAGCAATTTTAGAAATAAGTCGAGAATGACTACCAGCTTGCTGAATGTGCGTGATTTACAGGCTGCTCCCACAAACAAGAGCCCAATGATGGCACAAGACCAGCCTACTCCAGCAACAGTCAACAACTGGCGAGTAGATGATGAGGTTTAGTGAGGAGTGACAGGTTGAACTGCCGGCAAAGGCAGGTGAAGGCAAAAGCGTAGAAGGAATTAAGGTCCCTGGCAAGAACAACAAACCGTCAGAAACAACGCCTTTCATGGAGACAGTTCGATGAAGTTCATTTAACAGTACCATATAAAAAATATTGAAAATATCTAAAATGTGTCTATAAAAAGAGGAAAAAATACAAAAACTGATTCTGCTTAAGAGCCAGTGACTGCAGCCTTACAACTAATGAAGTTTTAAAAAGTAAAAGATTAAGATTGTCATATCCGAGTCTTTAAAACATGGTTCTGTTGCTCGAACCTCTAGAAATAACATTATCATTACTTTACTTTCTAAGGTGTAATACAGTTGTTATCATTTAATACTATTCTGTTTTTATTTTCTGAATAAATTGGATAGAAATGTTTCAAAAAGGAAAAAGTAAGGAGGCATTTTCTGCCAAAAATTCCCGACATCTGAACATTGAAAAGGAATGATCCCCTGTTGATATACCATAATCAGTTTGATCACTACATGCGTCAAAAGAGACGAAAAGGGTGCAGTAACTCTTATCAATTATTATCCAACGGGTAATAAAGCAAATGTATTTAAAAATACCGCAGTCCAGCAATTGGACGCCAAGCATAGCACATGCTTGGTGAACCAACTCACTTGCCAATGAAAGCATTGTGTATCGCTCCAGCAAAACAACATCTGGTTAACCAGGATCGCCATAAAAAGGAAGAGAAGCTGTAGTTAGATCCCAGGATGCAATATACAATAAGTTAATTCAAGATAACAACATGTGACCACCGTTCCAAGAATGAAGACATAACAGCAAAACCTTTAACGAGGATAATAAGCACGATGACCCACGCATGGCAAAAGCAGGGATTGAAGACACCTGGAAACTATTCATTAAAATCCAACGGTCGCATCACATCATTTCCCATTCGAGGAGAAGATGACTGTTGAAAAGAATAAGAAACACAAACCGATTTATCATTTAATGTTTCTGTACTAACAGAAAACACTTTTTATTCAACAGAGGAAACTACTAAACATTAGCATAAAGTAGTAAAAAATGCGCCGAAGTTACTTCGACGCGATCGAGTTTTCTGTACAGCGTATAATGCTGTATGAAACTATTAGCCACGGCCCATAAAATTCTCAGCCGCGGCCCATGAAACTTTCAGCCATGGCCTGGTGGTGGCCTGTCCTATATTGTTGCCAAACTCACGATTATGGCTAACTTTAACCTTAAATAAAATAAAAACTACTGAGGCTAGAGGGATTTAATTTGGTATATTTGATGACTGGAAGGTGGATGATCAACATACCAATTTGCAGCCCTCTAGCCTTAGTAGTTTTCAAGATCTGAGGGCGGACAGAAATAGTGCGGACGGACAGACAAGGCCGGCACAGTAGTTTTATCTTACAGAAAACTAAAAAATGTACTGGGGAGACACTCTCATATCTGTAATCTGTCTCTCTCTCTCTCTGTCTATACTATACTTATGCATATATATATATATATATATATATATATATATATATATATATATATATATATATATATATATATATATATATATATATATACAGAGAGAGAGAGAGAGAGAGAGAGAGAGAGAGAGAGAGAGAGAGAGAGAGAGAGAGAGAGAGAGAGAGAGAGAGAGAGTTCAATTAGACTGACACTTACAAACTGTTCCTTGGTCAATGTTTAATACCTGATAAAGGTCGGATGAACATTTACTGTATCAGAAGCCCTGATCGCAACGAAAAATATTTGTCTAAAGTAAATGTGGAAAAGCTTTTTACTTTACACAGAATGGATACCGTACACCCTGCTAAAACGAATGCATACCGCACACCCGGTTAAAACCATGAAAGTTTATTGGTCTCAGTCTAACATTTTTTAACACTACGAAAAGGTGCCATTCTGAATTCAGTAGAAAAATTGCTACAATAAAATCACGTTTGTTTGATTATTGGGTAACTGTAAACTATAAAGCTTACAACTCATATTTCACTTACTTGCATATGACAAATAAAACAATTATTTCATGAGAAATGAAACTTCTATTCTACAGACGCGAGATAAACAAAGGAAGAAAAAAGGATTTCTGTAAAAGAAAAAAAAATGACGAGAGAAACATTGCAACTCCAGAGAACCACTCGCTTCCCTAACCCTTGTTGTGGTAAATAGGAAAGATACAAAATCCGTGTACTTTTATGAGAGATAGATATATTATATATATATATATATATATATATATATATATATATATATATATATATATATATATATATACATATATATATATATATATATATTCAGTAAACTAAACGTCCTTTAATATCCAATTCGCTCTTACCTCAGAATTAATATATTTTCATATATGTTACCGAAGGGGAATTTTAGTTGATAATAAGTTCGTCGTCCCGTGGGCTCGAACCAGCGAAGGACAGGAACTCAGGACTACAGTGGACGCATTAACCCAACCAAAAATTCCTTCGGTAACTATATGAAAATATATTATTTCCGAATGAGCGAATTGACATTAAAGGACGTTTGTAGCTTACTGATTGTATATGAATCACGGTGATGTGATGAAAAAGTCATATATATATATATATATATATATATATATATATATATATATATATATATATATATATATATATATATATATATATATATATATATATATATATATATATATATATATATATATATATATATATATATATATATATATATATATATAATATATATATATATATATATATATATATATATATATATATATATATATATATATATATATATGTATATATGTATATATATATATATATATATATATATATATATATAATATATATATACAGTATATATATTATATATATATATATATACAGTATATATTATATATATATATATATATATATATATATATATATATATATATATATATATATATATATATATATATATATATGTATGTCCATACACACCTTTTTGACAGACAAGATGACAGAAGTTAAATCTGCTTGTAAGGATGCTGAAAGAGAGAGAGAGAGAGAGAGAGAGAGAGAGAGAGAGAGAGAGAGAGAGAGAGAGAGAGAGAGAGAGAGTTTTATTATCATGAAACCTCAGCTGTGTTGCAGAGATCATTGTCAGACATAGGGACCTCCCTATAAGCACAACAGGTCATATCCTTCAACTTCAAAAGCTTTTCTAGCAATGTACTTCTAATGCAAAAAAAAAAAAAAGATTCTCTGAAAAGAAAATAATAAATATATACATCGGAAATACTGTTATCCCCTCCATCTCTAGAAAGGAATATTAATAATCCTGTTTAATTTGTACGTACTTATGGATGTAAAATGCTATCTATTAATAATGGTAACTTTGATGCATAAATAAATAAATAAATATATATATATATATATATATATATATATATATATATATATATATATATATATACATATATATATATATATATATATATATATATATATATATATATATATATATATATATATATATATAGAATTAAGAAATTTATTTCTGTTCCACACGTGATTGTGTTGATTGTTTCTATCTTATTCACTCAGAAGGATAATTCAAATGAAATGCTGTCAATTGGGTCATTGCTGTGTCAGGAAGTTGTGGAAAACACGCTGGTATGTAAGCAGTTAGCTTGCCCTTGTAATTCCTTGGGTGCAGTTGCCCTCAGGTTCTAACTTCTTTCATGACTTGTAGTTCCTAGCGGTCAGCGCCCTTGCCTTTCAATTGAAATTACTGGGTTCGATCCTGATGTGAGTCAGAAATATATATATATATATATATATATATATATATATATATATATATATATATATATATATATATATATATATATATATATATATATTATAAACATTAATAATATATATATTATATATATTATAAACATTTATAGACCCAGACTTGCAAGACTACCAACAACAATATAGGTCCTGCAAGAATTGTAAGTTAAGGGAAAAGAGAAGAGCTAAATGATTCAGGAAACATCAGAGAAGATTGAAAACTCCTCATTTTAAAACGGAATGACAGGAGATCAAACTAGTTGATCTCAGCTCACACCTTCAACAATTCACTCAAGGGACCGTGAAAGCTGACGTGTACAGTGAGGGTGCCACAACAATGCCCTATTAAATATTTGAAGTTTCTGCAAGAGACAGTGACCGTACAGTCAAGTCAAAGCAGATTTAACTCGCGAGGAAGAGTCAGCCCGGTCTTTTAAAACGACAGCCTTTGATGGTTCTCTGTCAAGAGGGTTCGTCCATGAATGGCTTCTTCATTTATGGGAATAATACTCTATATACAAACGGATAAGTGCTACTATAATCTGAAGCTGCTCAGGAGAGACGTATATGTAGAACATTAAGAACATGCTCATCTTCTTTTAAATAGATGTAGCTGGGCCATAATACGGAAATCATTTGAGTGTTGCATAAGAAATGCGGACTGATTTTGGGGGTCTGACCTCTCAGTCCCTCATTATGCCAGTATTCAGAGTATACGAGATAAACAGGTAGAAACAAAACGTAACATGACCGGATTGCAAACAAATATCCAGATATAGACATTTTGCATGCACACTGGTCGATTGCTTGGTAACAGACTGGATTTGCCTGGACTTCGCAGTCGGCGCTCCTGAGTTCGTCTTACAGTTTAAGGCCTGAAAGAGTTCACTGGCAAACGAATCCTTACCGCTTATGTGAAACGGGAGAGGGAGGAGAGAGGGAGGTGGGGGTCAGGGGGCGATTTTTGGGGAGCCTCGGTTTGGTTTCCCGTGGTCCTTCCATGGGTACAAAGGGTTCTTGGGCCCTGTCGCTCACGAGCAGCCTTTGAAAAAGGCCGAGAATGAAAAGAGGACGAATTTTTGAAGAGAAGAATCACTTGCATGTGAATGTTACACATGCTGGGAATTGAAGGGGAACACTGATGTTAAGAATAAAAAAGGTAAGTTGGTAAAAATATACTGAAGAAGAACCACTATAGATAGGACCCGCTGCGGCTCCGTCGACCACAGACGAGAGCGCAAATGCAGAAATGCTTATGAGAGAGAGAGAGAGAGAGAGAGAGAGAGAGAGAGAGAGAGAGAGAGAGAGAGAGAGAGAGAGAGAGAGAGAGAACCAGTTCAGCACGAAATGCTCTTTTTTTTTTTATTTGAATCCCATTTGCTTGCACAAATTTTTCCCCTCTATGTAAACTGCGGGATTGTATTCAAGGACTTTCATTTTCAGAAATCTCTTTGGGTGCTGTATTTTCGTAAATATGTAAGAAAGGAAAGGACGATGTGAAGAAATAAGTCAGTGGGACCCAATTCGGAGAAACTGAGGTAAAAGATTATAATTCTATTCTGGGAGGAGACACTAAGTAAGCAGGAATGGACCATACACCTGATGATACTGAAAGGAATTCAAGTCCAGGCTACGGCTACAGAATTAGACCAGTTTTTAAAGCTAGCCTTGGATGGTTCTATGGCGGGAACTTCCAGAGATGGTGCTATCAAAGTGTAAATTTCAAATGACAATAATAACAATAAAAAAGTAATGGACTGACGGTATTTCATAGAATTATAAAGCATTACAAGAACAAAACATGTGTGAAATTTCACCAGCCCTTGTCCGAGATATAAAAAAAATGAATAGGATAAAAATCTCTCTCTCAGAATGAAAATTAGCCTCTTAGGAGGGTTTTGACTGAAAAGGAGATATATGAAAACGAAGCTTATCTCTCAAGGAGTACGTAGAATAAGATTGAGCCTCAAGACTTTCAGAAAATAAGTGCAGAACAGTCACAGGAAAAAGAATATAATCCGTGTGACATCGCTATCAAGACAAGAATACTTGCAGTGCTGTTTCCAAAACAGAAAAATGAACAGTCCGGTGCAGATGTTTGCATTCTGCATGTTTTCAGCACTGAAGCTGAAAGTTGGGATATTGCAGGATTCATGACAGACAACGTCTGAGTATTTGGAGAGATGATGTAGTACAATGGTCCTGAGAGAGGAGACAAAACAGAATATAGCAAGTCGATTGTGATCCGTTACAAAGGCGCATCCCGACTACTACTACTACTACTACTACTACTACTACTACTACTACTACTACTACTACTACTACTACAATCTTTTCGCATGGAGCCAATACTATTGATCACATTGGGAGGTTGGATTTCGATTCTGCAAGAAAGGAGCTCTGGGAAGTGTTTCGAATATAACTCACAACAGTATATGAGTACTGAATCTTTTAACTTTTGACTGAAACAAAACTCGAAAAATATTCTACAGCTATTTTTCTTAAATACATTCGAAAGGTCTCCCTTAGCTTCCCATGATATGATCTGAGCAATAAAGTTAACTGCCCCGATACGAGTTTTTGTGACGCTGAAATAATTCCACAACGGAAGAAGAGAAGCGGGATGCAGGATAATCGGAAGGAGCACGAAAAAAAGACGAATTATTTTAAGTAATTCTTTTAAGCCTATTTTTTTTTTTTTTGAGAAAGAAACATACAAAAAATTGCAAAGTAATTTATCAACACTCTCTTCTTAAATTCGTGTGGGTGGGTTAAAACTGCACTTGATAGACAAATAAAATTCAGGAATTTGCCCCATTCTATCACAAGTCTTCGACTCTGATATATTCATGAGACAAGTTTTTTCCAGGAAAATTATCAATTTCAAATGTTCATTAATGGCGAACCTAAAATGAGGGACGAAATCCATAATTCAAGACAAAAGTGTTACCGAATTCTTCAATGCATCGCTGGATGCTTGCGCAGCAGAGAGAGAGAGAGAGAGAGAGAGAGAGAGAGAGAGAGAGAGAGAGAGAGAGAGAGAGAGAGAGAGAGAGAGAGAGAGAGAGAGAGAGGTGCGGGGGGGATTTTTCGTGTTCAATCTCCAAAGATTCTGGCAAAACTCTCATTTTTTGACAGATAAAAATGATAAGTGTGAATAAGCAATGTTAAAATAAATAAAAAATAAGCAATAAAAATAAAAAAAAAACAAAAAAGAACTCTCGGCAAAATACTCGAGTGATGCTTCCAGCATAATACAATAAAGTAAACGAGATCGTTTCTTCACTAATCTCTAAAGACTCTTACCTCAGTGTTGCACGACGTATGATACGAAGCGGATCTTACGAAAAGGGGGAATGATGAACAGGGGAATGAAACGAGAAAAAAATATAGGTCAAAGGAACGACAAGGCAAATGAAGTATACAGCACACCCATTAAGAAAATCACTGAATAAAACATACAAAGAAATTCGAGAAAATATATATATTTTTTTAAATTCTGAAATTGTAAAAAAAAAAAAAAAAAAAGAGCGCAAACAAGTAAAAAATACGCCGAAGTTTCTTCGGAGCAATCGAGTTTTCTGTACATCGTACAATCAAGGACACCGAAAATAGATCAACCTTTCGGTGGTCTCGGCATAACACTGTATCAGCCGCGGCCCGTGAAAATTTAACTTCGGTCCGGTGGTGGCCTGGCCTATATCGTTGCCAGACGTACGGTTATGGCTAACTTTAACCATAAATAAAATAAAAACTACTGAGGCTAGAGGGCTGCAATTTGGTATGCTTAATGATTGGAGGGTGGATTATCAACATACCAATTTGCAGCCCTCTAGCCTCAGTAGTTTAAGATCTGAGGGCGGAGAGAAAAAGTGCGGACAGAAAAAGTTCGGATGGACAGACAAAGCCGGCAAAATAGTTTTCTTTTCAGAAAGCTAAAAGACTATGGAAGAAATGAACAAAAGTAGGAAAAAACCATCCAGAGAAAAACCAAACACAACATGATTAAAAAGTGAAAGGAGAAGAAACATCATAAAACAACATACCTTTGTAAAAACTGAAACATAACAGATTATTTGAAAACTGCCTGAAATAATTTAAGAAAGGTTGATAAAAGGTAATATAGCCCAAAAATACCAAGGAACAAGGAATAAGAAGATAAAACGAAAGCATTAGATAAAAAAAAAAAAAAAATTGTATGGAGAGAAAAGAATCGTTGACGTCAGGGAAGAATCATTCAGAAGAGCAGGAAGGAGGGAACACAAAGCAATATGAATAATGGAATACGTGACAGCAGAAGCAATCAAGCACAAGGAGGGCAAACCATTCCAACAAGAGATGACACAATATATCAGAATAGGAAAAAGAAGCAGAAGTGAGATATCACGAGAGAGAAAAACTCTCGTCATAAACCTTGGAACCAGACCCAGAACAACAGCACGAAAGTAAATCAGATGCAGATGGAAACATCACAGAAGATGCAAGGAGGAAAATATTTCAGCTGGGAAGAGTGTAAAAGGAGTAAGGGAAAGGGGTATGAGAAGGGATTTATAGGTAAACTTGTCGTCAGAGCATATTCAGAAGTGGAGAGCTGAAAACTGCAAGTTTGGCTAGCATGTACACTCGGCAAGAAAAGTGAGGATACAGTTTTCATTAGATTTCGTTCATCGAATTTTAATTTTTTTCTTACAGAAAACACATAATCCCGGTAAATTTACTCTAGAATATGAAAATACAATGCAAATTATATCATATATATTAAATCTGCAAAACAAAAACGTTCAGATACTTAAAACCACCATGGATGTCCGAAGTAATCAGAATTTCTCAGATTACTTCGTTCATAGAGATCTAAAAAGATAGTGTATGGATATCTCGGTGTAGTACTGTTTATCAGAACGGCAATATATACTCGTTTTCCGTTATGAACAGGCTAATTATTGCATCATCATATGAGGTAATGATAATTTATTTTATTTTTACACATTCATATTTACATTTCACGGTGTTAAAGGTCAGCTGGAATTAATGGCAGTAAATGATGTGACAGCTAGGGTAGGTTGACCAAATCTATTTAAATCCGCAAGAGCGTTCTCTATGATGTGCGGAGTAGCGGGGTATGGAAAACACAAGTAACTGGATGTTTCTTGACGTTGCCATAGTTTTTTCTCTTTCTCTCTCTCTCTCTCTCTCTCTCTCTCTCTCTCCATTGCTAAAACATACTATACAAATATAGTATCGCTCACCCTCTAAAAGAAAAAAAATAATAAAATGAGTAGCTCTATGTATAGGCCTGAGCTTAACACAACTCTCTCTCTCTCTCTCTCTCTCTCTCTCTCTCTCTCTCTCTCTCTCTCTCTCTCTCTCTCTCTCCATTGCTAAAACATAAAACATAATATATAAGTATAGTATCACTCAATCTCTAGATAAAAAAAAAAAAAAATAATGAAATGAGTAGCTCTACATATAGGCCTAGGGCTTACACAGCAATTCTCTCTCTCTCTCTCTCTCTCTCTCTCTCTCTCTCTCTCTCTCTCTCTCTCTCTCATAACATTGCATTCGTTCCTTTATTGTTCCCCATGTTTTCGTTGGACATTGCTCAAATTTAACTCTTGATTTCATTATGGAAGATCGCGTCTCCGATTACGCAAGCATTCCGTTCATTGTGGTGTCATAAATTCATTTGTGTAAGGTTAGTTGGTAGGTTATGTCGAAAAATGTTTATTTTGCTCAGAGCTGTCGCTGCAAATTACAACTTGAATGAATACTGTAAAGCTTACTACTGCATTTAAGTATCAATGATTTCAAAACCGTAGAATATGATTGAAAGTTATAGGAGGTCAAGCAAAAAGCAAACACATTAAGACTGAAGCTCCTCCCCCTTCTAAAGTTGCCAGATGTCGCATTGATAAGCAATATATGTCCGAAGACTAAAAAAACTGCATCCTCACTTTCCTTGCCGAGTGTACATGGCAACCACGATATAAAAGTCACCTGAGAGACTTGTAATCAGCGTATCAACAGAACTTGAGCTGAAAGACCAAGGTCTGGCTAGCAAGTATGAGACAACTGCACTGCAATAAATAAATATAAATAAAAATCAATGAATAAAACTAAAATAAATAAATAAAATTAAATAACTAAATAAATAAAAAAAAATAATAATAAATATAAATAAAAATAAATAAAAATGAAATATAAATAAAAAATAAATCATAAAAATAAATAAAAATAAATACAATACATATACTAATACATACATACATATATATATATATATATATATATATATATATATATATATATATATATATATATATATATATATATATATATATATATATATATATATATATATATATATATTTATAGTATATATATATATATATATATATATTTATAGTATATATATATATATATATATATATATATATATATATATATATATATATATATATATATATATATATATATATATATATATATATGAGCAAATGCAGAGTAGGGGACAGAGGTAGCCGTGATAGATCCCATCCCTTCCTGGTATGCTGCGTCCCAACCTAACCAGACCTTACCTCCATAACCTAACTTAGGGCGCCGTGCCCTGACCTGGCGAGGCGGCTTGCCCCCTCCCGTGACCCCACAAAAACACTAAATATCACAGTCTCCCTACTCCGCATAATATCTATATATTTACATTATATGTATATATATATATATATATATATATATATATATATATATATATATATATATATATATATATACATATATATATATATATACTGTATATGAGGCATGTCATCAGGAAATCAACGGAGTTGGAGGTGACATCAACAATTTAATATGGTACTCACACAGGAGTATTGCAATCAACACTTCAACAGAACTAATCTCAAATCTAGCAGCTTTGGCTAATAGTTTTACGCAACCAAAATCGAACGGAGCCGCCAAAAACGAGAATTACAAACAGTGCATCGGCAGAACTGGTTAGCAGGTTTATACCAAAAGCAAAAAATCAGGAGTATTAATATGGTGGACTTGCAACCTGTGTATCAACAGAACTGGGACTAGAAACAAGAAGTTTGATTAGCATGTTTATTAGAACTGCAATACAATGGAGCAGTAGCTTGAAAAAAATTGTAATCAACAAATAAACAGAACAGTAGCTGAAAACAAGGAATTCGGCAAGCAGATTCAAAATACAATAGGGCAGCAACATAGCCGAACTGCAGTCAGTGCATCAAACGGACTGAGCTGGAAGCTAGTAGTTTTGCTAGCAGGTTTATGACAACCATAGTACATAAATAGCAGAAACATAAAACTTGCAGTCAGCAAATTAAGAGAAACGGAGACGAAAGTTAGTAGTTTGACTGCAACGGTTATAATAGCCACTAGAAAAAACAGTGGTCACATACAGGATTTGTAATCAGACCATCTATGGGACTGCAGCTGAAAACTGGAAGATTGGCTGGTACGTTTGTGACAATCACAATACAAAAGAGTAGTCACAAGGAAAACTTGCAAACAGCGTTTCGGCAGAACTGGAGCTGAAAGTCAGGTTTGCAGCAACTGCAATACAAAGTAATTACCTAACAGGTTTGTAATCAGCGCATCAAAAGAACTGAAGCCGAAATCTAGTAGTCTGGCCAGCAGTTTTATGAAAACCACAAGACAAAAGAGCAGTCACATAATAGACTTGTCATCACAACATAATTGGAGCCGAAATCTATGAGTGTGACTAGCACGCTTATGACAGATCATGAAAAACTTCGAAATGTGAACAATGGCGAGAGATTTCAAGAGATCCTGGGAAAATAAAGGTCTTCAATAACTAAGAAATAGAGATAAGTCTGTCTTGTCCTATCGAATCAATACCGCTGGTCAGAAGGTTGGATGTGTTGTTAAAAAGTGTTAAAGAGAATGAGCACTGAATAGGGTTTCACAGACATATAATTAAGAGAAATTCCTTAACTTAGATCAACATACATGGAGAGATAAAGAGACAGAGAGCTGTCCAAGGGAAAGAATGACAGATACTGGTAGGAATTCTATGAGAGGCAAAATAGAAGTGGAGTACATGAAAATAGACAGGACTGGGAAAGACCCATCCGTTACCATTCATGAACACCTTAAACTTTTACTTTTATTATTGAAATAAAACTAGAAACTGATCAGAGAGTGATTTGGATAAAGATGCCTATCTTAATGTTTATAGGCGAAGCTTTGGTTTATTGGCAAAAAATTCATGGGTTTTTTGGACTTAAACGCAAACCTTTTCCTCCCTGTAGTCGATGTATTCACGAGGTCCGAGATCATTCCAGAAAAGTCAGGGCTTTTAAATGTTTGTTAACGACCGACTTATGACGAAAGCTTTCACGGGAAGAAAAGTAAAACTAGAAAATTTAATGTTTTCTCCGATGGATTAGCAAGAATGGGGAAACTGTGGAGAAAAGAAAACGCTGTTGAAGTTGCCTGTAATATGATCAGGTTGCTTTCAATTTTCGTTCTTTATTCAGAAAGATAAGATGTGTATGAATCTATTTGCTATAAAAACTATTATTAAAATACAATATCGAGGTTTTCATTGATCAAATTTAGCACAAAATTACATCACGTCTTTGAGCACTGTCCATTATTAAACTCATAGTCATATTACCCTATACTGTATATCAAGTGAACATTCTGAAAAGAGAGGAATTCTAATCAAGAAAACGAAACAAAAGTATATAGCCTAAGGCCTTTCGCTAGGAAAAAAGCCAAAACGAATTACATTTATTACTGGAATTAACTCAAAGTGAAACAAATAAAGGTATCGATTTTCCTTTCATTCGACCGACGAGAGCAAAGTATAAAACGAAATTTTCAGCATGTCTGCGTTTCTTAGCAATTTTGAAAAATAAAACCAAGAATTAACAGTATACGTTCACATACAAATATCTAAGTATAAATATTGGTATAAATACATTCATATATAAATCTATCTATCTATCTAACTATATATATATATATATATATATATATATATATATATATATATATATATATATATATATATATATATATATATATATATATATATATATATATATATATATATATATATATATATATATATATATATATATATATATATATATATATATATATATATATATATATATATATATATACATATACATATACATATACATATATATATATATATATATATATATATATATATATATATATATATATATATATATATATATATATATATATATATATATACATATATATATATATATATATATATATATATATATATATATATATATATATATATATATATATATATATATATATATATATATATATATATATATATACACTCATCAACACAAAAGTATAGAATATTTTTTAAATTTCCATTTTGAAGAAACAAAGAGAAAATAAGATGAAAATAACCACACAAGCACTTGAAAGGGTTAAAAGTTGGCATAATTAGAAAACAGCCCCATGACAGCGAGGATAAAAGAGGACCATATGTAATGAGGGAAAGTTCATAAAGCATGGGAGAAAAAGCGTACTGGATCACGGGGAAGAATAATTCAAATGACGATGAGAAAGGGAATACATAAGACTAAAATGAGCACTGTAATATGGGAAAGGAAGAACGCCAGCGCGAATGACAGATCAAAACCTTAACCAGAGATAACAGAAGATAAAAATTCGAAACAGTAGAGAGAGACGCAGTAGGAGAGTGAAATGCAAATGAATAAAAGGAAGGAACAAACTCATTCTACTTGGGATCGTATCTACATACAGCGTATCAAAGACGACAGAATAAGAATAACAACAATCTTCCGAAGATGTCTGTGAGGAAAGAGAGGCTTCTTACGGAAGAGTAGAATCACTTCAACACGAAATGGTTCTGACAAGATTGTGAGAAAAATTCCTTGGTAGCGCCAGTACAGATAGCGACAAGGGCGGATGCAGCGCAGTCCACAGCAGCATTAAGATTAAATAAGGAGTTTGAATTTATGACTATTTTCCAGGAAACTGTATACAGAATACTTTGATATATAGGGCTGCCTCTCTGAGATTAAGGCCGAGAAACCGCCGACCAATGGATGAAGACCATGCCCAGTGACGTCAGCCCTCTCTTGGCCAATCAAAAATCAATGCTCTCTCAACCAATCAAAGAGCACACCATGACCAGCGGCCCCCGCCGACCGCTGATATAAAAAAGTGAGACCATAGCCACCACATTTACAGGCTGCTCTAGTAGCAAGAGCCCGTGCTGGCACAAGGCCAGCTAAATCTTAAACAACAAGCCACCACATCATTTGCTTGATGAGGCAGATGAGATCGAGAGCAGCAGCAGGAGAGGACAGACGTGTAGCTGAGCTGTCCCAGAGCAGATAGTTGTAGCATGTGGACGAAGCTGAACCTGTGCCAGTTGCCAACTATCCTTATTCCCTTACCTTCACCTAATCCTTACATCCTTCCCACATCTTGCTCTGTTTCCAACATTTATTGACACTTACATTTCATCTCCTGGGGGATCTGCCAACTTTGGGATGGTCTGGTACCCTCTGGGATCCAGGGTGAGTAGCTAAGGCACACAGGAGGGGGGAATTAACCCCAACCAGCCCCCCGGAGATCGAAAGCAAGGGTCGATAGATTCCTTTTTCCAACTCACACGACATTCTTTACTGGACATCAAGACAGACCACAGAACAGACCTTTGGTCTGTACAGTAAAAATTTAAATTTAACCAAAAGTGGTTAGTGACAAGCGGGTTGTAGAGTGTCCCTGAATTTTGTCTCATCACATTTCATCAACATTAAGCCTATCACCTCATGCACCCTTTCATTGTATGTTAAGGGGGAAAGGGGAAAAAATGCCCTCAGTAAAAATTAAATATGGGGGAGGAGGAGGTTTTTGCAGAGAAGAAGAGGGAGATTTTTAAACTTGGAGACTTTTAAAAATTTACAGTCAATCCTGGTGATCCAGGTGTTCTGTTTATAATCATTAGAAGTGAAGACCTTGACGCTCTCCTCAGGGAGAATGTAATAAGCCAATTTAAATCTAAAGGCTTTACAATCGTCACACCTCCAGAATTGAATGCATTAAGGACCGCAGTGCTGAAACATGTGGACAACCATATTACTGAATACACAATGGAGGAGCAGATTAGGAGTATTGAGGAGCGCCAGACATGGGCAAAGGTGAAGGAGGTCGTCGTATTGCGACCAAAAAACAACCCAAACCCAAGGAACAGAACTGTTAAGGTCAAGTTTGAGTCTAGAGAAATGGCCCAAGCAGCTTTGAGAAAGGGCCTGACCATATGCAACCAGCATATACCGCCATACCACGTAGAAGAGGAAGTATATGTACCCCTCAACTACTGTGGGAACTGCTTTAGCTACACACACTCTAAGAAACAGTGTCAGGAGCCTCCCAAAATGCAGTGCATGAAATGCAGTGAACTCGAGCACATTAGAAGAGACTGCAACAGTCCAAACAAGTGTGTGAACTGTGGAGGAGACCACTTCACATTAGACAGAATATGCCCGATCAGAATTGAAGCCCTAAAGAAAAAAGGATAAGAGATGAGACAGACTGAGGCAAACAAAGCCAAGACCAGAAATAAGACCTACAGTGCTGCCCATTCAGGGCCTACCCCAGCCAACAACCAGTCAGCCATCCCCACAGCACAACAGCCAACTAATAACCTTCAACTCTGGTATGTTTATAATGGCCATGTTTTTGCAGCATTGCAAGACATGGCAGAACCTGGCACATACCAGAAGGCGATGGACACTTTTTATGCAGCCAACAATCTCCCAAAAGTCAAATTCCCTCAAATGGCATCGGGAGAGCAAATAATAAAGAAATTGCAAACCATGAATACAACCATAGCACCAACCAGTCAGCCCGCAACCAGCCAGCCGCCTCAACACCAGATAGACACTGCATCCAGCAACGCCTCGCACATGAATGCTGCCTCTGCCGCCCCATCAGTACCCACACCGATGGAAGAATCAACCACCGTGGCCAAGAGAGGAGCTGAAAAAGCCACTGACAGTGAGGAGGAGGAAGCAAGCGAAAGAAAAAAAAAAACAAAAGCAGTGCCAAGCTGATAGAATGGATGCCCCACCTAATGGCCGAAATATACGAGAGATAACAAAACGCATCGACTTAGTAAGAAAAAGTAATCTGAACATATGCTATCCCTCCAACTGGAAAACTGATCTCAACAGCGAAGACGACAAATTATTACTAGTAGACAAGTATAACCAAAACCGCTGCTTCGGAACTACTGAGGGAAATACATCTCAAGCAGAAATTAGGCTGCAACTATATCAACTGGTCATTGAAAGGATGGTACCCTACGAAAGCCTAACTTTCACACCAGTTGATGAAAGCACAGTAACTCGGGTCCTCGCTGAGGACAGACATTAAGGACTAACAGCTCCTTAGGCCTATACTCCAAGTTATTATTACGACCATTTCACCCAACAAGACATTACTATTATCATCATTACTGGAACTATAATAATTATATATATCATGTTAAACACAATAAAAATAATTCAATTGAAAGTAGTAAAATTAACAAGGCGAAGACATAACGAGCTGTTTAACAAATTTCGACACCTGGACCCTGACATCATCCTGCTGAATGCAACAGGGATACGAGATGATTGCCCCATCAAGTTCTTTGGATATTGAGTGCATCAGAAGAACAGCGCTGGGGAGGACCATGCTGGTGTTGCTGTTGCAGTCAGTCACCGAATTAAACACAAACCAATGACTGATTTTACTGAGGACACAGACATAACTTTGGAGACTGATATTGGACCTGTCAATATTGTAACAACCTACATCCACTATAGACGAGACTATATTTACTTCCAAGAATTTGTTTCAGTCTCACAGAGACCAGCACCCACCTACCTCATTGGAGACATGAACGCAAGACACCCCACCATCACTACAGCTGACTCTAATCACTGCGGAATGTTGCTAAGTAGACTCATTCAGACCAACAGATTCAAGTTTTTAGGACCTGACTTCTCTACGATGGTGAGCAACAAGGGACGTCCAGACATCATTTTAGGAAACAGGAATGCCTGTCTAACTTCGCGACTACGAGAGGTAACGTGACAACTTCAGACCACTTACCCCTTCATATTACGATCTCAACAGCCCCAATAAAAATCGAACCCCGAACTATCTTGGACTATAATCATACAAACTGGGACGAATTTAAGTTAAAAATTGATGAGACTTACGTAAATGACAGAGTGGACATTAATGACACGGACGGGAAGACGAAGGACGAACTTGATGAACGTCTATCCTACTGGTTTGCAGCAATCCTGATGGCTATAAACGCTATCTTACGCAAGAAAATCATACAATTCAACTCTGGACCTAAACGAAGTGACGCTCTCAATCTTTTACAAAGACAATATTCTGACATTAAACGACATGCAGACATTTTTGGGTACACGAGACATATGAGAGACCTCATATTATATATTCAGGACAACCTTTTTGAGGAATTTAGGAGACTACAAACTGATTTTTGGGACACAACTATACGTAAAATAGACCTTAAATATGACGACCATACGAATATCTCAAAGTTCTGGAGAGGCATCAAAAGGCTTCTGGGATCGACGAAGAAACAGTGTGACTATTTACAGACCGACAATGGAGACAAAATAACAGACAGCACAGACAAGGCCCGACTCATGAAGACTATGTGAGAGAATGGTGTTTCAAATAACTCCGAGGACAACCAACACTTTGACGCCGACAACGAGAGACATGTACTTGACTACTTAGAAGCAAAAAGACACAGACTGGCTCTACATGACCTGACTGACTTAACCCGCGCACGAGACGACAATTACCTAACATGTAAATTCAATGTACAAGACATAGTTAACATCATTAAAAGATTCAAAAACAAAGCTCCAGGTATTTCAGGCATCAACAAATTAATTCTTTCTAAATTACCTGCTGTTGCAATATTAGATTTAGCTAATATCACAAATATGACCTTCAGTCTTGGCTATTTCCCAATTAAATACGAGAGAGGACGTAAGACTTTTCTACATAAGGACCTACATAATACTCATGACCCTCTTAAATACCGACCAATTACGCTCTTGGAGTACCTGGGAAAATCCTGGAGACCTTGTTAAAAGATAGACTGACAATGTACTTAGAAGACAATGACATTTTTCCTAAATACCAATTTGCCTTCTGACAAGAACGAGGGACTCAGACCGCAATTGCAACACTACATGAAATGCTAGCACTCAATCTAAGCCGACGGGGTGGAGTGAACGTTGTGTGCCGCGATGTCTCGAAGGCTTTCAATAAGTCTGGCATGACGGACTGAAGTTCAAACTGCTACATCTCGACTTACCCGACATAATGACAAAAATCCTATGCAATTTGCTAGACAACAGATATAACGACATCACTTTCGAAGGACAAATATCAGACACTTTTCTCCCAAGAAGCGGTGTCCCTCAAGGATCCGTTCTCTCACCGACCCTGTACATATTTTATACACATGACATGCCACAAGGGGTAGTGGGTTGCACAAACCTTGCCTCTGCCGACGACGTGACACAAATTATAATGATAAATGACAGAAGCAAAGGACGATTAGCCTTACTGACATGCCGACACATTAATGAACTTAATGACTATGAAAGACGTTGGAAAATCAAGACTAACCAAGACAAATTTGTGTTACTTTCAATTTCAGCAACAAGACCGGCCGACATAATAGTTGACAACAGACGAATACCGTTCACCAACATAGCCAAGGTGCTTGGACTCACCCTGACCCGCTGTGGGATGTTCTCTCACATCCGACAAAGGATCAGGAGTGCCAGAGCTGCCAAGGCTAAATTGGCACGGTTTGGACAAATACAACCAAAATGTAAAGCCCGCCCCTACAAAGTCTTAATCAGACCTGTGTTAGAGTACCCAATAATCCCGACATGCCTACTTAGTACTAGTGACAGACGGAAATTACAGCAATTTCAAAACAGAATCCTGTGTTGGACAGATGGCTGTGATAACCGTAGTCTGGGAGATGGTGGTGCGGAAAGATTATATGCAAGATATCGCATTGAAGTGATCAACTACCGTTACCACCGACTTGCAGACAGGGTTTGGCAGAAGTTCTCTGACCAAGACGAAAAACTAATGACAGAGAGCTTAATTTCTTTAGACGATGAAGACTATAGAACGCACCTCTGGTGGCGACGACTTTCCAGATTCATACAGGATGATTTACCGGACCCCATCTTTGTAGACACTGACAGTGATAGCGACAGGGACAACTAAGGAACTAAAGTATGCTTCAACCAACACTCAGTAACTTTAATCTAAACAGTGGACATGGGTGTGTTCATGAGCACACGAGTTTTAAGCACGGGCTTCAGTGTACATGCATGCCCACTCGAATAGTACTGTCAAATTAAATTAATTTCAATAGACGACTGACTATACTGCCGCTCTTCGAGAGTGAGAGGGGGTGGGAGGCAGTGGCCTCCCCAGCCCCTTACATGATTTTGGCATTTGCACGTCACGTGTGTATGTATTCTGGATGACAGTAGGTGAAGGAAGCGTTTTGAATGGATGTGCGTATGAATGGTAGCCTGCACTAACTGTAGTAGATACTCACACACTGACCAAAGGGGAAACTATAAGGGAAAGGCAGCAATTAGAAAGGCAAGAAGTCTAGTACTCCTGCTTAGCTAACTTGTCCCTGCAATAATAAAAAAAGATAAATAAATAAAATAAAAAGAAAAAGAAAAAAATATAAGGGAAAGGCAGTAATTAGAAAGGCAAGGGGTCCTGCACATTTGCTTAGCTAACCCACCCCCGCAAATAAAATAAAACAAAAAGGAAAAAAATATAAGGGAAAGGAGGCGACCTGGAAATCCCAGAGTAATTCCACCCTGGTATCTTTAATGCTATAGCCTAAGTCCTACTGCTAACACTAATTTTAGTTGGAAATGCATGCACGCACTTGCGTGGAGTGCATATACTAACGTTACTAAATGCACTACACTATGTACTGCACCGTGGTTTGAGTCCTCCTTCCCTCTCCCCCTACAGGGAGGGAGGGAGGGAGGACAATTCCAGTATTAAGCCTGATCAAACAGCTTTTGCTTTCACCTTTTGCCATACCTTCCTTGCACCTTGATAGCCTACTAAACATAAAAAATAAACGACAGACACTAAATTGTAAACTAAATGACAAATGGGTCTGTCCCATTCTTCTTTCCTTCCCCTTATACCTTCATTCCCCCCAACCTTTAACCCCATTCCAAAACCTTATCTCCCTTCCGGGGGACCCTCAGGGGTTTAAATCGATTTGTAATCAAACCATCTCTCTAACCTATCCCCCGCCTTACCGTACCGTACCACATCATTCATTCATTCTGATTTGATTCATTCATTCACTTGACTGATTTTTTTATTCATTCCCGATTCATTCATTCATTGATTCGATTCGATAATTCACTGAGGCTCCCTGTTAGAATATTAAATTTTTATTTATGATGCATTGGTAATGTTGATTATATGCTTGGGTACAGTCATTTGTTTTTACCCATAATTCTTGTGTTATGATATGCGTGGCATGACGTCGCCTTTGTCCGTGTAGTGTAACTGGCAAGTTCATCGCCGAAGGTACTCTGTACTGCTGTATCTCCCACATTCTCCATTAAAGTGACTCATTTATGTAGTGATCGCTTTTATTTAATCCACCATCATGTCCTCTGCGGTCACAGGTTATGGGGGCCCAGCTCAAGCAAGAGGAAGTTGTATTTTGATGGTGATGAGGAGAAAATATGAAATGCGGGAGATAAAATTTCTAGCCCATCTGAGACTTCACAAACTTACCCTAGACGAAAGTGAAGATTGAACTTCAAGCGAATTCATCGCTAAAAATGCTGACATTTTTGCCGCGATCATTCAAGTTCTAGATGATAAGAGCCTCCAATTAATAATGAGAGATGCAGTCAACAATGGAAGAAAAGCATTAGAGATTCTACGGGACCATTACCGAGGTACTAGGAAACCAAGAATCATCTCCCTCTACACGGAGCTGACGTCACTGAAAATGAAAGGGAAAGAATGTGTGACGGACTATTTTCTTCGAGCGGAGGCAGCCGCTACTTCGTTAAAGTCAGCTGGTGAGACGATCAGCGACAGCCTTCTTATTGCTATGGTGTTGAAGGGTCTTCTAGAGGAATTTACTACATTTAATACTGTTGTTATGCAGAAGGATAGTGAACCTACGTTTCTGGAATTCAAGTCTCTACTACGGAGTTATGAAGAAAGCCTGAGGAGTTGAGAGGCACATAGGCCTAATGTGAAGAGTGAGAACGTCCTTAAGGTGAATTATAAGAAGAATCCTGATTTTCAGTGTGGTGGGTCTGCCAGTGGCTCATCAGTAAGATGTTATTCATGTGGTAAGCCTGGACATAAGTCTTTCAGTGTAAGTTGAAGAAAGACAGAGGTAAGTGGTGCAAAGAATGCAAAACCATAACACACAATTTTGATGAATGTAGAAAGGCTAATAGGCCTACTAGATTTTCTAGTGCAACTGTGAATGTTTGTAAGCCTAGATCCACTAATAATTATAGTGATGAAGAATTTTGTTTCAAAATAAGTTGCTCTGTTGATAACATATCTACAGATGTATGTAATGTTCTTGTTGATTGTGGTGCTACTTCCCACATCATTACTGATAAATCAAGTTTAAGTGTTTTGATGAAGACTTTGATGAATCAAAACATATGGTTGAAGTTGCAGATGGTGCAAGATGCAAGAATATTGTTAAAGGTAAAGGTAAAGCTAAGATTGTACTTTATGATACAAATGGTATAAAACAAAATGTTGTTCTTGATAATGCCTTGTATATTCCTACTTTTAAGCAGAATATATTTTCTGTACAATCAGCTGTTAGTAAAGGAGCTACAGTAAGCTTTAATCCTAATCATTCTGAGTTGATAAGCCCAAATGGTGTGTCTTTTGAAATAAATAAGAAAGGTAAGCTGTATTATCTAAATAATGTAAGCTCATGTAAATCTCGTTCACTAGAGGAGTGGCATAAGGTTTTGGGACATTGCAATGTTAAAGACATTTTGAAGTTAGAAGATAAAGCTGAAGGTATGAAAATTAGTGACAAAGGTAATTTTGATTGCATAACTTGTCATGAAGGTAAAATGCATTTATCTAGGAACAGATTACCAGATGAGAGAGCAAGGAGTAAAATGGAATTTGTACATTGTGATCTTGCTGGACCAATGAGTATTGAATCAAGGAGAAATCTAAATATTGTATTGTTTTTGTAGATGATTATTCAGGATCTGTTTTTGTTTATTTCTTGAAACAGAAAAGTGATGCACTTTAATGCTACTAAGAAATTCCTTGCTGATACTAGTTCTTATGGTGTTGTTAAAAGATTAAGGTGTGATAATGGAGGAGAATTTACTTCTTCAGAATTTAAAGAATTTCTGGTAAGTAATAAGATTAAGCAAGAATTTTCTTCACCAAATTCACCACACCAAAATGGTACTGCTGAGAGAATGTGGCGTACATTGTTTGAAATGGCTAGATGTATCTTAATTGAAGCAAAGCTACCAAAATTCATGTGGAATTATGCTGTTAGGGCAGCTGCTTATATAAGGAATAGATGCTATAATTCTAGACTAGATAAAACCCCATATGAAGTGTTAATGTCTAAGAAGCCTAAACTTGAAAATATGCATATTTTGGTTCCTGTGTTATGCTTATGTAGAAAAGAAAGCTAAGCTAGACCCAAGATGTGAAAAGGGAATATTTGTTGGCTATGATTCATGCAGTCCTGCTTATCTTGTATATTATCCAGGAACTGACAGTTTGAGAAAAGTTAGGTTAGTACATTTTACTGATAAATTCAATTTTGATAAATCCCAATGTCTAAAGGAAGATTGTGAATCAGAAGATAGTGAATCAGATTCTGATAATGAGAATGTCATTTGCAATGAAAAGAAAACAACAGTTAATGATAATCAGATTCTGATAATGAGAATGTCATTTGCAATGAAAAGAAAACAACAGTTAATGATAATCAAAGTGATCCTGTTTCTAAACATATCTTTGTTGAAGATGAGCATAGTGAAATTAATGCAGATTTGACTGAAACTGAAAGGGAAGGTGAGTCCCGTTATCCAAGTAGGGAGCGAACTGCTCCCAAATATCTTGAAGAATATGTTGATCCTGATAATGTTGATTTACTGGGCTATTCTGTTCATTATTGTTGTAAAGTAACTGAAATTCCTGAAAGGTATAGAGAGGCATTAAATTCACATGTGGCTCACAAATGGAAAGCTGCAATGGATGATGAAATTCAGTCTTTAAGAAATAACAATACTTATGAAATGTGTAGTTTACCAAACAACCGTTGTATTGTAGGTGGACGATGGGTATATGCCATTAAAGAAGGCTTAATGGTGAAGAGCAATATAAAGCACGCGATGTTGCAAAAGGGTATTCTCAAATTGAAGGTGTTGATTATACTGATACTTTTTCTCCTACTGTGCGTATGACCTCAATTAGAATGCTTATGCAATTGGCAGTACAACATGATTTAATTGTGCATTGTATGGATTTTAAACTGCCTATCTTAATTCTGATACTGATTGTGAAATATTTGTTCAACAGCCTGAAGGTTACAATGAAACAGGTAGTAATAATGAACAATTGGTTTGGAAATTGAATAAATCTCTGTATGGTTTAAAGCAATCAGGCAGAAACTGGAATAATATGCTTCATGATTTCTTAATTCAAAATCATTTTGAGCAGTCATTAAGTGATCATTGTGTGTATGTCAATAAGAGACATAACTTTCAAGTAATTATTTTGGTTTGGGTTCATGATATGATCATTGCCAGTAGTAATGAGAAAGTTCTGTTTGACACTAAACGTGTATTATGTCATAGACTTGAGATGAAAGATTTAGGGAAACTTTCATGGTTTTTGGGTATTGAGTTTGTTTTTGATGGAGACTGTATAAAAATGAACCAGAGTAAGTTCATTGAGAAAGTTTTGAGGAAAATCAATATGGATGAATGCAACCCAAAGTCAATTCCTTGTGATCTAAGTGTTAATAAATGTACTTTTGAGGAAAGTCCTGAACTAGTTGATAGTACTCTTTACAGAAACATTGTTGGAAGCTTGATATATATCATGACTTGTACTAGGCCTGATTTAAGTTTTGTTGTGTCTAAACTTTCATAGTATATGGCTAGGCCAACTCAAAGTCATTTGGCTATGTGTAAATATGTTCTAAAATTTCTTAAAGGTACTAAACAACATTGCCTTGTTTTTAAGAGGTCTTATGTTACTATTGAGATTTTTGGTTACTGCGATTCAGACTGGGGTAGTTCTGAAGATCGTAAAAGTATTTCAGGTTATTGTTACCAGATGAATGCTGATAGCGCTCTTATTTCTTGGAAGAGTAAGAAACAAAGCAATGTAGCTTTAAGTTCTTGTGAAGCTGAGTATGTTTCATTGACTTTTGCTATCCAAGAAGCAAAATTTTTGCAGCAGTTGTTAACTGATATGACTAATGTTGAAGTCAAACCCATCATATTATTTGTTGATAACCAAGGGGCAATTAAAATTGCTAAGAACCCTGTTTACCATCAAAGGTCTAAACATATAGACATACGCTATCATTTTATCCGTAATGAAGTTATGAGTAAAAATGTTGATTTAGTGTATGTCCCCTCAAAATGAAAATAAAGCCGATATGTTTACAAAACCAGTAACTAAAACAAAGTTGATTTATTTTAATTTGTGTCATTAATGGTTTTGTAATATTGACCTTTGATAGCTATATATTTTTGTTTTTGATTACCATGATGTATATATTTGTTTGATGTGCAGTAATTTGCAGATTGATGAGAATAAAAGTTTATGAGGGGGTGTTAGAATATTAAACTTTTATTTATGATGCATTGGTAATGTTGATTATATGCTTCGGTACAGTCATTTGTTTTTACCCATAATTCTTGTGTTATGATATGCGTGGCATGACGCCGCCTTTGTCCGTGTAGTGTAACCGGCAAGTTCATCGCCGAAGGTACTCTGTACTGCTGTATCTCCCACATTCTCCATTAAAGTGACTCATTTATGTAGTGATCGCTTTTATTTAATCCACCATCATGTCCTCTGCGGTCACACTCTCTTGCAGAAAATCTGGTTGCCGATGTGGTCTTAAAACTCCAGCAGAAGCAAGACCCAGAGCCAACATTCCCACTCTCGCAATTCTATATTGCAAGTGGCATAGGGCTACTTAGGCTGGCGTCTTAAATAAGCCAGACATTAGGATAAAGCAATCAGCAAGCACCAAACTAGATTCACTAACTCCACCATGTCAGACTATTAAAACCCACCCCCGTTCCCTTTCCCTCCCCTTCCACCACCTCCCCTTCACCCTCCCTTTCCCTCCCCTCCCCCACTTCCCCTTTCACCCTCCTCCAACCCCTCTACCCATATCCCTTTCTCCTAACCTATTCCCTCCCCTCTCATTATACCCCTCTCTCTACTCTCGGTCCTTACCCCTTCCCTAACCTGATTCTCTCCCTCTCCCGTTATCCCCCCCTCCCTCTATCCTCTGTCCCACCGCATCCAAACACTTGTCACTGCTTCATGCCTATTAAAACGTCGGTTGGTCATATCGTACACTGTGTAGTTAAGTCGTACTAGTGGTTAAGTCGTCCAGAACGACAAAACAGCGCAAGTGTTATAGCAAGTTAACATACAGTATAGTGTGCTGACTATTCATACCTCGGTACAGGAATACATATTGCATCTTGCAGTAGAAGACCATAGTAAGTGACCAGATACTCATATAAGACTATATGCAGAAGACTGAACCAGACTCCATGTGCAAACATGGCAAAGGTCAGGATCAGAGATGATGCCTCTGGGAGAAAGAGGAGACGCTCCAAATTGTTGGAAATACTTACAAAAAATTATCTCAAAATTTATAAAGTAGAAAACACTAGGACGGGATATGTCATAGTGACAGATGAGAACCCAGCAAGGAACATAGTTGGAAAAGAGATCAAGAAGCTTTTTGGGAGAGAGACATTTTTAGTTATTGAAGACCCTGAGGCCATAGCACTAAGGACACTAGTAGTAACAGGACTAGATGATTATGTCTATCAAAGTCTAATAAAAGATAAGTCTGTTCGCGCGCAGGTGGTGACGTTACGGAGCCCCGAGTATCCTAAATTATAAAAAACGGAGTGATTAATGGGGGACTTATGTTTATCTGTTATTTTGTCCACTTCTCAGTCACACTATTTAAATTTATTAATTTCAAGTATATGATTCGTATTTAAAAAAATAATATAAATAGTATGATTAAAATATATACGTAATGTTTCTGTCTATTCTTGTTATAGCTTATTTAAAATTAATATGGGTGAGGAGTGGCCAGTTTTCATTGTACTCTATCAGTAAATTACTGTGTAACCTTATAAATGACTGTGTATTATTATTATTATATTATTATTATTATTATTATTATTATTATTATGGTTAGACTGAAGTAATTACTTAGTAATTCATAAGAAGTTACTGCAGTGAATGAGTAGAAATAGGAGAGAGAAATGAACAAAGCATCTTACACATTATGTAGGCCTAATTTGGCATTTAATTAGATAATTAACCTTTGAACTGTAAGCTGCTATCCTCTTGTCTTTTTTTGTAGATTTTCCAGCTTACCTTCTGTAGTGGAATAATTAGCATTGATATGGCTACATAACAACTTGTGAAGTTGGTGCAGAGAGGGATGAAATAACACCGAGTATAATGTGTAAGTAGGTATTATGTTAAATAAGGGTAACAGTGAGACTTTGACATCTTTCATCATAAAATTAGCAGCAAACTATTACAATGTTCATAGTGAAGAATTCAGTCGGGTTTAAAGTTGTTGAAGACAGAACGAAGCCAGTCGAGTAGGACAGGGATTGAAGGCAGGTAGATTGTTTTCGTAATTGGAAGTGCAGCCACTAACAGCGCAATTGCTAAGCATGTTTGATTGCCGCTGCCAGAATTCTAGACATAACACCGGATGGTTGACACAACACCGGCTGGTTGGTGACTGACTGGTTTCATGTAACGGACCCAGCACTTTGCGGACTAGATGACGTCATTGTGCGGCTCGTGCTACTTTTTCGCAGCAAGTGAACAGACTTATCTTTTATTAGACTTTGATGTCTATAGCCACACTTAAGAACTCGCATGGGAAGTTAAGAGATGCAACACTTACTGCAAAGTAGCGGAGGTTTTCGTCATGGAAGACTCAAATATCATAAAGATAAAAATGTAAACACAGGAAATGGTCAAGAAAGCAATTGACCAAGGAATTACTCATATTCTCCGAGTCCTTTGCCAAGGGGCAACTAGACACCTGTAAGGGACCGCATGGCCGTCCTATGGGCACACGTGCGTGAGTCAGCCATTGGACAAAAGACAACAAAACATCCTCGCCCCACCCCTCTCTCTCTCTCTCTCTCTCTCTCTCTCTCTCTCTCTCTCTCTCCGTGCATCAGCGGCGATCGCTCGAAGGGACGCAACTTCTACCACACAATATTCCTGTCTATTTCTCTCTAACCACTGTTGCCTCGATTTATGTACAATCACCACTACCTGCATTGCCATGCAAGCATTCCGATCATGTACTCATAATGTTCCACCGGATATTCTGTATCAAACTGTATGTATGTTTCTGTCTGTGAAGACGCCAAACGTCTCGTCATTTCACATATATTATGCTACTGCATTGTATTCATTAATCTGTCTGGAATCTCATGCAAATGTCCATTTGTGGAATTTCCTGGCCTTTCCATTGATGTATGTTTTATCATTGTACGTTTATTATGTCTCTCACAATCGCCATCTGTTTGTCTGTCGACAAGCACAGATGTCTGAAACATAATCTCTGTTTTGCCTTGTCTGTGTGTCGAAACTACATTGCGGCTCGTGCCAGCCAATAACAACTTCGAAGATTCTGTACATTCATTCAGTAAGGAACCACCAATAAACTAGACAACACCGAGCCAGTATGTCACTCAATACCTTCCTTACACACCGAAATCTATGTTAGAATCTTGCAATGCATGAGGTGATACTCCTATGATCATGAAGAAAGAACTGCCCCAAGAAAAAGACTATAAAATTAGCTCTAACTGTAGCAGCAATGAGCGCAGATACACTGAATGCAAAGTGCCATACTGAAATGTGTGTCTTGTAAAGAATTCCACCTAACACTTGTCGTGAGATGCCCTGTAAAGAAGAAGATTTATAAGAAATTGGTGAGAGAAGAGAGGAAAAGAAGGAAGGTGAACAGGGAACCTACAACTTATGCAGCCGCAGCAGCATCCATGAATAGACCCACCAGTCAGGGCCCCAGCAGCCAAGGACTGCCGGTGCCTCCAAATCAAACCAGCCAGTGGAGCATGCCCCCCAGTAAACAGAACATAATAATAAACACTGCACTCATCATGGCCAATATGAATGTGGCAACAGTTCTGGGCACATTCCAGAGAACTCTAGAAAAAATTTACGAAGCAAATGGGCAACCAAAGGCTAAAATTCCCATATTTGCAAAGGAAGTTACAAGGAAGATAGAGCA
This sequence comes from Macrobrachium rosenbergii, assembly GCF_040412425.1. Taxonomy (NCBI): domain Eukaryota; kingdom Metazoa; phylum Arthropoda; class Malacostraca; order Decapoda; family Palaemonidae; genus Macrobrachium; species Macrobrachium rosenbergii. Next base: position 54,302,764 of record NC_089794.1, on the reverse strand, counting down.
GGATCAACTAACCCAAGGGATTCAGAACCATGAGAATCAAGAACTCAAGAACCAGGAGAATCAAGAACTTCAGGACCAGACAAACCAAGAACCCAAGGAAATGACATCTCAAATAACCAGTGACCAAATAGAGGAAGAAGATATAATAACTTTCTCTGAGGCTGAACAAGAGGAAGCACTGAGACAAGAAGAAGCCCCTGAAAACAAAAAAAAGGCAGAGAGAAACCCAACCAATAACTCCAGAAAGGAGACCAACAAAAATCCAGGCAGCCAGAGAAGAGGACTCTGAGCAAGAACAAGCAATGGAAGCATATGGAATCAACAGAAATAGGACCAAAAAGAAGACAATGAAACTGAACATGAATCTGTATTCAAGCAAGGGAACGATACCACCAAACAAATATTCCAAAGCAAAGATGGTTGATATGATCTTTTCGATCAAGAGAAATAAAATATACACGAATGACCTACCAGAAGAAGAAATAGAAAATTATATGAAAAAACGGCATAATAGACCTAACCAAAATTCCAATCACTTGAGTAAGCCAGGAAAGATTCCAGGACATCAACTCAGGCTACTTCAAACTAAGGAATTAATCACTAAAAGTAGTCCCAGAAGCAACAACAACAGAATATAACATGGAGAAACTAGTGGTCATCCAACATATGTATTGAAATGGACCTTTAACAGGAGCAGAGAGCTGAGCGAATACTACAGGCGCATTGATACTGACATACTCCTACTCAATGCTACTGGAGTTAGAGAACAAGAATCTATGAAAATCTGTGGATATACTGTCTATAGAAGAAACATATATACTGAGCTGCATGCAGGGATTGCAGTGGCAGTCAAGAATGACCGGACCACAGACTGTGGGATGATTATCAAGTAGACTTACTTGCAGTAGAAATATGGACGAAGAGTGGCCTGGTCCTCATAGGAGCAACGTATCTTCCCCTAAGAAGAATGCTTTTCCTTAGAGAGGACATATGCAAGATCCTTCAAAAAAGAATGCCAGCCTACCTATTTGGAGATTTGAATGTGTCCCACAGACATATGGAATACAGCAACAATAATGCAAATGGCATCCAAGTGCAGGACCTCACAAACAGAGGGATAGCCACGCATCTTGGTCCTGGGTTCGCTATCTTTCTGGGCCAACGTGCAGGTAGACCTGACATATTGCTTGCAAACAGGCTGGCAAGAAGCCCTGACATCATCAGACCATCTTCCAGTAATCCTAACTTTAACCACAAAGGGGATAGAGATACCAACAATCCCAAGGATATGCACCGAAATTGCAGACTGGCCCAACTTTAAGGCCAAACTGGAGAGGGAGGCCCCAGCCTAAATGACTGCCAAGGGATAAAGGATAAAGCCTACATTGACAACAGCCTGGAAAACTGGTTCAGGGCAATTGAAAGAGCAGGAAGGACCCACATCCCAACAAGAAGCTACAGAATTCTTAAAGCGCCTCTTGACAGTGATTGCCTCAAACTTCTTCAATGGTAATTCGAGAATACAGAAGCAATGTCCAGACTAGCTGGATGGACACGGGAGTCCCTTCAAACTGCCAGACAGTGGCAGAATGAGATAACAGAGAAGTCAAAAATCCCGCGTGACAAACACTGGGAAGGGATCTGGAGTAACACCTTTCGAATAACGGAAGAAGAGAATAGGAACTATGACAGAGAGCAGGAGAGAGTAGTAGAAGAGGCATTGCAGCGAAGAAGAGATGACATCATACCATATCCCAGAGTAGATATCAGCAGGCTAGACCCTGACAATCCTATGACAAAACCAGTGGAACTAAGAGAAATTAAAATCATCCTCCAAAGAGGGAAGAAAAGAAAAGACCCTGGTAAGTCAAATATTAATAAAGAAATGATGCAACACCTCCCAGATGTCATGCTGGATATACTCAAGGAAATGACGAATGAGATGCTAAGCATGGGATACTATCCTGAGCTGTACAAGACAGGTGTGATAAGATTCATAAGCAAACCAGGAAAGGATTCCAAGCAGATGAAGAACTAAAGACCAATAACCCTCCTGGAACTCCCAAGGAAAATTATAGAGACAGTTATTAAAAACAGACTTGTAAGGTTCCTTGAGGACAATGACCTAACAAACAAAAACCAATATGGGTTCACCAGAAGAAGGGGAACCCAGATGGCCACATTAATGATATATGAAAATCATAGCTATGTCACAAACCAAGGGACATGGATGCAATGTGGTCTCTAGAGACATTGTGAAGGCCTTTGACAAAGTGTGGCACAATGGCCTTAAATTCAAATTGATGGAAACCACCATTACCAATCTTATACTGAGAATCCTGTGCAGCTTCCTGGATAACAGGAAAGCACAAATTAGAATGGGGAAAATTACTGGGCCAGAATTTCCACTCCTTAGTGGAGTACCACAAGAAGTGTACTGGCCCCCATCCTATTCATTTTTTATATAAGAGATGTCGCTGCCCCTCCGCTGGCTGCCACCAGATTATCTTCGTGGATGACCACACTCAAATAATTACATATCCCAACAAAAGAAGTAAACAGATGTTAGCCTTGAAAACATCAAAAGAGATAAAATGGTCAATGAGTATGAGGAGAAATGGAAGATATCTACTAGCCAGGAAACGTTCCAACTCCTGTCTATAGCGACAATCAAACCAGCAGATGTAACTGTGGACGATAAACAGATCCCATTCAAAAACAGTATCAAGGTACTAGGAGTCACGTTCTCCAAAACGGGCCTAAAACAGCACATGCTGAACTGCTGAAAAACAGCAGAGGCCACTTCCAAAAGGATCAGGAGATTCAGGGCTATTACCACAAAAACTTATCTGATGCTATACAAAACACTGGCAAGACCACAGCTTGAGTACCCCACAGCAATCCTAGCCCCAGCATGTAGGACCACAGTGATGAAGATGCAAGCCCTGCAGAACAAAAACATCAGAAGAGCGTACAAGGAAGCCCCTCCTTACTACAGCACAATGAAGTAACTACAGGAAAGGGCAAGCATAGAAAGCATCAACTGTAGAATCCACAGGCTGGCAAATAAGACGTGGGACAGGCTGTCAGCACAAGATGTAAACACTGTAGACAGGAGCAGAGAAACTACCAATGAGGGAAAGAAAGACTTAAGTAATTGGCCAAGAATGGCTCCTAAGATAGAAGGGTCTCAACCAGAACCAATCTACAGGAGTTAGAATACCATGAATAGTGAGCTCTAACAGTTATCTAGATTAAGATAAAGTGATAATCAATGTACGACACCAACCAACTGACAGGCATTCTTAACCACCAGCACCATTTTGTATCACCTCCCTCTATCATTCAAAAAAAAATAAATAGATAAAAAAAAATATCATCACTCACGACCACATATCGTGACCCTACCTCCTCTTGTCCCTCATTGCTCTTCACCGCCAACATCAACTGACGAAGCAAGGGGTCTGCCCCCCTCTATTTCCCTCCTAACTTCCTTCACTTTCCTCCATTGTCATCTCTAACCTGTCCCCTCAACCCCGTCTTCTCCCCCAAATGCAACGTCAATCTTTCCTATCCTTAGTTCATTCGTTCGCTCTCACCACTTCATTCAGCTCCCGCCTGAAGAAGCAAGAAGGCCTTCAAAACATGTCACAATACCTACGATCCCAGAAGCACTGACGACCCCTGCACTCGTTTTGGAGTCCGCCCTCGGAATTTCCATTACCTTCGACTTTTGATATTTTCATAAACAAAACCCCTGCAATGAACTTTGGCATTTTACTTAATTCTGTTACTGAAGGAGAAAAAAGACTAATTAGAAGAGTTGAACGAATAATCTACAAGATCAATGCAACCAAGGCTGCCATCATATTCAACAAATAATAATAATAATAATAATAATAATAATAATAATAATAATAATAATAATAATAATAATAATAATAATAATAATATCGTTAGGGGAGCATGGGTCCCTTGAGCATCCTTCAACCTTTAATTTTATTTATTCTCTAACAAGAAAAGTTAAAATAAACAAGCTGATGTCACAGTCCCCCAGACAGCCGGGCCCCGGGAAAGTAGCACCTCCCCCTCCCCCAACAATGCTTGGGCCCTGCATGCATACTGTATACATATCTACGTACACACATATACTCATACACACAGATTACTGCGGGTAGTTCCTTCTATGGTATTTGAACGATGACCAACACCTTAATGAGGGTCTACCAAGACCACCTTGCCTCTAAATGACCCGAGGGCAGCTTAATTTGACCCTGAGGCAAACTGGCAATGCAGTTCAAACGTGTGCCATGTTTCAGTGTTTCCAGACATTGTTGATAATATTACAGAGTGGAAAAATATTACAGGAGGTCTTAATATTAAAAAAAAAAAGTAAATATAAGAATGATTATTTTAGCGAATTGTAAGTTGGTAATGCATTCATTTACAAAATAAATTGCTTAGGTCTTATAATGATGACAACGTCGTCTAATAGGTGCACAAAAGGGAAATCGAAATGTAATCCACAAAATAATGTTGGTAATGTTTTTTTGTGTGGTTCAAAGGTAACTACTAAGCATTTCAACGCCCGTGTCTTATCGTATTATTGTAATTACATCTAAACTACATTGCTGATTGACATGGCATTGTAAAACAGTTCGTTTTAGACCTTCCCCTATTTAGGAAAAATACAATAAGGTATGTACTCCCTCTCGTTGATGAAATTTATATCGATACATTATTAAAAAAACCTGAGTGTAGGCATAGTCATTAATTATGACAATGGGCAACTCAGCCACTAGAGGCGGTTCCAGTTGTATGCTATCGTGACGTATGACTTCTTCCTTTGCCACACCCTCCCATTCATGAACGACTACTAACGTGTAGTAAAATAGGTTGGCAAGCTTGTTGGTCTGTGGTAAGGTTGAAAGAACACTGATGTTTGGTTTCGTAGGAATAATTCTAAAACTTGAATTCAGTTGAGTTTTTTGCCCTTGAGTAATTAACTGATTTTCCTTTGAATATTTGCAATATTGATGGACCTATTTCAAAACTAAATTATATGTATTTGTCGTTTGAAGGTAGTTATGATATTACTGGGATAATAATACCAACTTTGTTTCTGATTTTTAGATTCAGCTTATTCTTATCTTCCCAGAACCATTAGCTTTGGGGGCGTACTGTTGCCGAGCTTTTTGGAATGTATTCTCTCGTTTTGTTGAAGCTTTATAATATTATGTGTATATATATATATATATATATATATATATATATATATATATATATATATATATATTTATATATACATATATATATATATATATATATATATATATATATATTTATATATATACATATATATATATATATATATATATATATATATATATATATATACATACATATATATATATATATATATATATATATATATATATATATATATATATATATATATATATATATATATATATATATATATATATATATATATATATATATATATATATATATATATATATATATATATATATATATATATACATATATATATATATATATATATATATATATATATATATATATATATATATATATATATATATATATATATATATATATATATATATATATATATATATATATATACATATATATATATATATATATATATATATATATATATATATATATATATATATATATATATATATATATATATATATATATATGCTGCATCAAGTATGGCTTAACTTATATATGCATTCCCCTTTCACATGTGAAGTAAATGTGTGTGATCAAATTATAGTAGTCATAATGAGGTCGACTGAATGGATAGGGGTGGTGGGATGTTCATAGTATATGAAGGGAAATTATTTTATTTTATACCAAACTTCCCTAAAAGTATACTTGCAACTCAGTAATCATTTCAGCGTGTTTTGTTAATGTACTCTCTAAAAACTGCATTGCCAGACGTCCGATTAACTAAATGTTAATAATTTGACATCTTATCCAAAATATGAAAAAAAAAAATTACACCCCCCCCTCTCCCCCTTGAGGCCAAGTAATTTAAATAGCGAATTAAAAACTTCACAGGACAGTTTGTTGGTAGCAACAATAATTTTTCCCTCTTTTTCAAGGGGCTATTCATATAATGCAAGAAAAATAATGAATGTATATATATATATATATATATATATATATATATATATATATATATATATAAATTAAATAAAAACAATGCAATACCAACTTCAAAATGAATTTTGCCCTCTACAATAAAATCTCGCTAGATATGCAATGAATATTTTTGCCTCTTGAGTTTCTTCGATAAAATCTTGGGATAATGCCTTTTTTTATCATGTAGCATATAATTGTCCAGACCTTATAGATCCATTTGTGTCTAAAGTACGCCTTGCAGAATTTATTCTCTGGACAACTTCGGTGTTGATGCCTTTGCTTGTCCGATACACCGTTTTAAGGATAGAAGGAAAAATAACAAAGTATAAATTATCTAAGAGGACGTTTCCCCCGTAATTAAGAATACGCAAGAGTGCTAATGTGGCATCTGCTTGATTTTATGCTAGACATTCTTGTAAACACAATGAAAAGGAATCTGAAATTTTCAGAAAACCTTATTTTATTTTAAGCTAAATATAATTTTTGCCTCTTGGCAACTCCATTAGAGGGTGGGAAACTGTAAAAGACGATACCTATATACCTATTCAGGCTAATCCTCAAACGATTGTTTTCTTGCTCCTTCTTAAAGACGTTGAAGAGTCGCAATATGAGCATATTACGGCAACCTTGCGGACAATTGCTCATTATGTTGGCCATATTGTAAATGCTACTATATGCAGGTGAATACGAATACAGCAAAACACAATGCTCCGGCTAACGTTGCTTCCTGTCAAAGGTCCCCGAATCTGACTTGACACCCTTGCTCATAGACTAATCAGTGTTCAGGTGACAAATTGATAATTAATTTCTTTGAATTGATTGCTTGGGGATATAATCTCAACTTACTAAGACCAGATATAAATTCATTCTTAAACAGCATAGGCTCAGTATCCTTAAATCCCATCGAGTATCAATATATTTTAGTGTACGCACGGGGTCATCCATGAATGGGAGGTGGGGCAAAGGTAAACGTCAGTCATACGTCATGATCCACACTTCACACCTGAGCCGTCTTAGCGGCTGAGTTGCCTATTGTCATATTAATGACTAAACCTTCACCCAGCTTATTCTAATGATGTATCGATATAAATTTCATCAACGAGAGGAGTACATACCTTATTGTATTTTTCCTAAATAGGGAAGGTCTAAAACGAACTGTTTTACAATGCCATGTCAATCAGCAATGTAGTTTAGATGTAATTACAATAATACGATAAGACACGGGCGTTGAAATGCTTAGGTAAACGTTTGCAATTTCATTAGAGATTTGAAAATCCTAGGACGGATCCAAGTGGGGCCACAATAAAGACCACTCCTAACAAAGGGAGGAGCAATTAGTAGTTAGAAATGAGCCGTTTACGCAGGAATCAAAGAAAACGGAAGCTCAGAAAGGAAAAAGGAGAAATAGAGGTCTGGAGACCCTCCACAGTCGAGCGTTATTCAAATTTACTGCAGGACCCAAAAGGGGAGAAAAGGAATCTCAAAGGGAATGCCCTTATTTTGTTTCATTTAAGGTTATAACGATGAAAATGTACTTTAGTTGATAACAAAAAACAACCCCAACATAAACACAGGGGCCAACGATTTTCGCAGAAAAAAATATTCTAAATCTGGCTAAAGTAACAAAAGAAAAATTCCAAACTAAATTAGATGACTGGAGTTGACAAACAAAGGCCGTGCACGCGGATACAATGAGATAGGTGACACATTAGCACTCAGTATGAACAAGAAATGCTGAGCATGCCACAAAGCTCAATAATTTAAATACTAAACCTGTCTCATTGACTGACCGAATGACCGTCACGCGCTCCAGTTACGAACAAAATGGGTCAAAAAATAATACAAGCAAAAAAGACCACTAACCTGTTTCAAACTTATTCTGGTGTTTCTCAGTTTTATCTAACATGAATCTTGACATATGCAAATCACGTACCTTTCCCACCCCAACTCCCCTCTCGGCCAACGAGACGCGTGTTCATCGTGTCGTTCATTAAGGTGTTATGATACTCAATAATGAAGTAAAAGTACACAATAAATCACTTTGTTAATACATCAAGATTTCACTGTCCGCAACAAACAACTCTATATTTATAAGAAACTTGGCAAATTTTGAAACTCGTGGTGTGTGAGGCACCCAGCAATCTTAATACGCAAATGCTAAAATCACTTCCTAATCTACTACAAGTCAAGCTTGTCTAGCAACATTCAATAAAAACAAATGGTACGCAAAGATTTGGACGCTTGTCTAAACAAAAATCCACACTGTAGGCTAAAATGTATCATCAAGAGGGCTTTCGGTTTCAACGTTTACTTTCAATTTCGTACATTCTCACCTTCTGCTGGTTCCAAAAAGCTGAAACGAGTACTCACCAAGGGTTCGTGCGGCTTCTGGAGGGTCGCAAAAATGGTCTGTCCTTTCTCAGTCTGCTCCTGTAACATGTAAATAGATTATTCATATTTTTGTCCAAAGTGTCTCGGTTTTTTTTTTTTTAGTAAATTAACAGTAAGCTAAACAGAACTATTAATTTCATTGTAAAATACAACAAATGTTAACTAAAAGAGTTAAATGCAGGTAAAAGGAAGGTATCCATCAAACTTTGTAAATACTTGGATAAGCCGGCTTGAAGGTTTCTTATGGCGTAGATGAAAGTAATGTAAGTTGTTTGGATTGAAACTGTTGGTTGTCACCCTTGAGTAACCGGACTCTAGTAGGTGCCTTACAGGTCGGTTTGATCCACAATTGAAGCAGCTTTTGGAGTTGCCGTTCAACTGAAAGATTCTTTATTTTTCGACAGGTTCTAAGTAAGGGATTTCACCAGACCCAGATTTTAATCACACTTTTTGGGCACACTTACCACTACAGGGCACTGAATCAACAACCAAGGCCAACTGAAGGAACCCCAACTTCGTCAGGAGAATGAACCCGCGAATGTTGGTATTAACTTCGCCCCAACCCATTGCGCGCCATATACACATGGTAAAAGATATCTATATTTATCTATCTGTTTATCTATCTATCTATATTATATATATATATATATATATATATATATATATATATACACATATATATATACTGTATGTATTATATATATATATATATATATATATATATATATATATATATATATATATATATATATATATATATATATAGATATACACATATATATACTGTATGTATTTTATATATATATATATATATATATATATATATATATATATATATATATATATATATATATGCATCATACAGGACAGGGTAACCAGCTTTCAATAATCAACCTTACCTAACTCATACTTGCTGATTACCTTATGGAAACATCATTTATCATTGAGATATGTGAACAGTTACTAAAGGCCGCCACTAACGTTCAGTTATACCGGAGCAGTTGTGCCTGCACAGTCGGCCTGTGAAAGCAAACCTAACCACTAACGATACAGACTTTTTCCTGTCCTCCGCAGCCGCCATGGCGTCAACAGACGATGCTCTGGCTGTAATTGGCTTCCTGATAGCATCAAAAAATTCATAAAAGTCAAGTAAGACGTCCAGTGAAAGAATGGTTGAAAAAACAAATTCAATCTGCCCATGTGAATTTATTATTAAAAGAGTTTACATTTGGCCCCAAGGACTTTTATAATGATTACCGAATATTTTATGAATGAAGGCGGAGTTCCATGGCAAGATAATTGTGTTAAGTTACTAATTGTTAATTTTCAATTCAA
>NC_089794.1:54242858-54277858 GCF_040412425.1 Macrobrachium rosenbergii | reverse complement strand
AAGCATGCAAGAGGGTTGCTCTACGAAGTCTTTGAGAATTCGGATATAAAACGAAGAAAGAGGTTTTGCACTGCAAAATCACTCCCATGAACTTTGCAGAAATGCAAAGCGGATCGAGTGGATGGGAGTGGCATTAGGAATAAGCAAAGTAACAGGACCAGGAGAAGCTGAACCGAGAGAGGAATGCCCTGAGAAACAAGAACCTGAGACAAAGGTTAAATCACCAAGATAGAGTAACTGAGCCATCATCGAGTGAGAGATATTGGACATGAGAATCCCATGGTGATTTTCAACTTTATTTGCTTAAGGGATGGCTGCCTGAAGAAATAGAGTATTGGAGTCCCTTGCAATGCCAGTAAAAATTAGGAGCAACGGGAGAATACCCTGGCAAAATTAACAGCTGAGTTATATAAAATGGAAAGAAGGGTTACAATTAATCATTGAGCCGATTCCAATGTCCAGAAAAACAAGTAAAAAATGCGCCCACGAAATTCTCAGCCGCGGCCCACGAAACTCTCAACCGCGGGCCATGAAACTCTCAGTCGCTGCCCATGAAACTTTTAGCCACAGTCCGATGGTGGCCTGTGTTGTTGGCACTTATAACGATGCCACACGCACGATCATAGTTAACTTTAACCTTAAATAAAATAAAAACTACTGAGGCTAGAGGACTGCAATTTGGTATGTTTGATGATTGGAGGGTGGATGATCAACATAACAATTTGCAGCCCTCTAGACCCAGTAGTTTTTAAGATCTAAGGGAGGACGGACAAACAAAAAGCCATCTCAACAGCTTTCTTTTACAGAAAACTAAAAAGGGATCGTTTGTAGAGCAGGAGATCACTGACTTCAAGTTCTTTCAAGACTGAAAAATCACGGCAGGAGTTTTGAGCCTTTAATGAAATCCCAGAAACGACAAACCAGGACGAAAATTAATGTTTATAAGTCGTGCCTGCAGAATCTGATGGAAGAAAAAGTTCCTTGAGGTCATTAAAATCAGCTTAAGTTTAAAAGCTGATGATTTCGAAACTTACGAAGGCTTCATATCTCAAAATTCCATCCACATCAAATCAGGTTCACTACGAGGTCAAGTGATGTCTGTCTGTCTGTCTGTCTTTTTATTCTTTTTTCTTCACCAGTAGTTTCTTTGCTTATAAATGAAACTGATACTGTTCTGTTTCACGCATCATGAAACCTGTCCAATTATAAAAAAAGAAAAAAATTCTCTTGCTTTTAGAATAAAGGACTTCTTAGCGTATCACGAACGGAATAAAAATGGTCGTTTTCAAAGATTGGAAGTAATGAAAGTATTGCATGCACATCTTCAAGACTGTGAAATTCTGTTCGTTTAATCCGCCAGACATTCGGAGACACAGAAGTACATGCGCGTCTAACACGATGTTCTCCAATATTTGTATAATCTCCTCAAAAAAAAAAAAAAGACAGCTGCGTTTCAATGAACCTATTTTTAAAATGGTACTTCAGTCTTAGTAAATACATTAAATGAAAAATCAAGGGGCCAATACATTTTAAATATATCTAATATTTATTGTATGTGATTTAGAAAGCTCACCCACACATTAATATTAATGAACATAATAAATATATAAAATCTTACACATCTTGGGTCATAAGAAGGAGAGCGCCATTCAGGCCGAATATGAATATTAATAAAGCCGTGTATGAAATAAAAAAAAAAATGAATATGCAGTCCAAGAGAAAATATATATAACTGATAAGGACTGATATATAATGAAGACCACGAGCGCTGCACAGAGCCTACATTAGAGGCGATATCCCGGATATTACTGCTTGCATCTAAAGCGAAGATGTCCAATACTCTCGGAGAATAAGCACTCCGCATGCAGGATATTTGGGAGTACATGTTGCTGCACATTCTTACTGAAGCAGTTTGCAACTGAGCATTATGTGCACGAGAAAAAGAAGATTCGTACAATGTCACAGAAATCTTGAATAATCTAATTACATTTACCCGGCTTGTATTAAAACGACTAAACCGTTACAATATTTTTCGAGTTTGTACAGCAACAGCTAATGAGATTTGTCTTTATTACTGCAGCAAGACTCAGCTGTCTTGAAAATAAATTTTTTTAGACTGAATCTGACTGGCAACAGACAGTGCAATATAAATGATCATAAGTCAGAGGCGTTCATAAGGGAATCAAAGGGTTCAATTTTCTGCATACAAGACATCTTCCCTTGTACTCAGAAAAAATAAATAAGCTTTTTGTGAATACGAACGTCCTCTTTTGTAATACCAACTTCTTTTTGTTTCAGTTTCACCATTATCATGACGGCTTTTCACAGTCCAAGTTTGTCATAAATAAACTAGAAGAGTAAATGCTTTATAGGAAAACTGAATAACTAGCGGAAGTAACCAGCTTCAGAAGGCAGAAAGCACTCAGACTAAACACCGGTGCAGAGAAATAACTAGCAAAATAATTATGCCGAGAATAAGGGGAAAACTGTATACAGAAATTCCCCCCTAAAGCCGACTATCTGATTTAAAAACTTTAGAGGATGCAACAATGCATTCTGAATGCCTATATAACAGTACTGAGCTAAAGATAGAATAAAGAAACCCTTATAATAAGTCATAATCCGAAAATCTTTATGATGCTTCATATCACAACAGTTAGAGTAAAGCTAATTAACAAATAAATATCCATCGGATAAAATTTTCTTGGCAATATTATATGTAAATGATGACCAGCCGATATGATACTGAATAAATCTCTTCGAACAAGGAAATTTAAGAGAAGCTCAAGAAATGTCCGTGATCCTGGTTACCGGCCTTTGACCAAATGTAGCTGTATGATAATTTAATGATCCTCCTTAGCTATGCATATTGATATTAGCAAAAACTAAACCAGTTTTCCACAAACGATATTATAATTTCAGAAGTACTGAGGTAAAAGTAAAGCACATTTATATATTCACTTTGCTATATTTGGTCGGGTGTAGCTTTCTCGTTTTATGGCTCGTAGCCATTTTGCTGCGAGTTCCTCGTTCTTGGGGAAAGAAAATATGTTGATTTTGGGCCCTGTATCATAATTCCCCTTGCAATTTGGGACAACACAATGAAAGGGCATCGTCACAGAAACACTCGCAAACTTATATTTGTATCAATACCCCTTTTGTTCCACAAGTAACACAAAAAAGTTAATAATTCACTCGATTTTAAATGAATATTAAAGTAGGTAGTGGGTAGAGGTCAGTCGTAACTACCATTCCTTCGAAAAACGCTGATGGCGCTTAATTCTCCAGGCCTTGATCTCTCGGTGGCCATGCTTTGAATCGCATTGTTTTATCCGAGTACCTGAGTTAATCCTTGACAGGTGTTGCTCATCAAAGACCTAAACCAAATGTAATGACCTTTCGATGAAATAAAATCTCCAATTTGGTCTTTTGTACCAATGTATGTGGTAAAGATGATTATATATATATATATATATATATATATATATATATATATATATATATATATATATATATATATATATATATAATATATATATAGTGTGTGAATGATCGTATGAGTGTACATTTCTTCATTCCAAATCATTCTAGTGGATGAACTTCTTGCTTTGTTCTGGCGGCCTCCATCATCCGCGATTATGACACTTCAGGTTTGCTACAAGTAATTACGATACGTGCATTTGCATACATAATAGCATCTTGATGGGATCTCCTCTCTCTCTCTCTCTCTCTCTCTCTCTCTCTCTCTCTCTCTCTCTCTCTTTATATATATATACTGTATATATATATATATATATATATATATATATATATATATATATATATATATATATATATATATATTTATTTATTTATTTATTTATATAAGTATATATGTGTGCATGTAAATAATATAGACCTTGGAGGTGTTGCTTCTAAAAGTGCTAACCAATCGATTTTCGGAAGAATGTGGGATTAGTCTGTTAATCGTCCACCCTGCAATCTCTGGGTGGTCACCCTTCCAAGACATTACTAGACCTAACCTTTCGGCGATATATTTCCCAGAATGGTAATTTCCTCTGAGAAATTGTGGGATCTGAGGAAACCAGCGACAACTGTCAATGCAACATTCATCCTTTAACTGGTAAATAAATGATTAACTTCCTTTGAAAAACACATGTGGAGTCTTGCACGTATACAGAAAACTTCATCAGCACACGTCAACCCTTCAGGCACTTTACACTATTAGCGTCTGTCTTCCATGCAAATAGTGCTTTCTGGATACTAAGGCCTTCCGTTTACAAATGCCTCAGTGGTGTTAGGTGGTACCACTCCTGCACTGCTCCCTTAGGACATAAGATAGGAGGAATGCCTCCGACTTGGCTTTTCTCTTGAAGCCAACAGTAGTCAAATCTTTCATCTCATGTAGGGTGTCGGGAAGTAAAAAAAAAACATTCTCACAGCTGTGCAGGGGGTGAAAGTCACCACATGGGTGGAGGTATGAGCTTTCAACTCCATTGCCTGTCCTGGTTCTTACACAAATCCTAGAACACAAACCAGACAGATACACACATCTATCTATCTATCTATTATTATTATATATATATATATATATATATATATATATATATATATATATATATATATATATATATATATATATATATATAAATATTGAATTTCTTTAATTTATAAATAGTTTACACCCAAAGAAAGTTATATATGACAAGTCCTTCAAAACGACAAAGATTCGAACCTAGCGGATAAAGTCACTGTCACTCTACTTCCAATCCTGGTGAAAGTAAGATGGCTTGTCGTATATAAGTCCTTCCTACCTTTGCTGTAAATATATGTGCATGTGTATGTGAGTGAGAGCTTGTGTGGGTGTTTGTGTGTCAACTATATAAAATTTGAATCTAAACACCATAATTCACAACAATATAGATGAATCACTACCACTTAAGGATAATACTTCTGATATTTTCCATAATGCTAAACAAAACACATCTTGTCGATTTGCAGCAATTGCACACGAAGCCGAGAAAGTATGCAAGAATCATCCATTAGATTTCGGTTGATAAACAAAGGCGATAAGCTAAGGATGTCACTTAAAAATTAGGGGACTTTAGAGAGGAGGTAATATTAATTTCTAATTATCATAAACTGACAAACTGGCTGTGCAGACGAAGGGCCCTTCGAGATTACCGAGACAATCAAGCAGAGGTCGAGGACATCAGGGTCTCAAGTGAGGAGTTAAAAGAGACAGGAACACATTTACATATCACAGATATAGGAAGATATATTGACAGGTTATTTGGCTAAAATATCATATTCACTTGATCATGGTGTCATAATGATATATTTCTATTTTGCATTACCTCAGTGAATTATTTGTGTGATGTTGCTCTTGCATTACTGGGAATGTTTGAAGACGTCTCTAATTCGGCCATTCTGGAGCCAGATTGACTAAGCAACAAGATGATTGATGACAGGGACTGACATCACTTGGGATATACACGCCTCATTAATCATGTGAAATGGACCCATTCTTCTTATTTTCATGCACATATTTTTCACCTTTTAATACTCTCTCTCTCTCTCTCTCTCTCTCTCTCTCTCTCTCTCTCTCTCTCTCTCTCTCTCTGATGACTTCGGACACATGTTATAATATGTATAAACAAGTCTTCTTTCTTTTTCGCTCAATATTGACTTTGGGCAAATTCGTAAAATAAAAAGGATTTTTTATTCCACAGGAAATTTTGAACACCCGACAATAACGAAATGTAAACGATTGCAGCTTCAAGTCGGATAATGGAGACGGATTTTTACTGTTGTTTAAATTGGCCCTTTAAAGGGATTTTTTTTTCATTAAAATTTGAATTTCACTAATTAGCCAGGAACAGCAGAGAAAAACAACAAGCAAAGAAAGTGACACGCACAGAATTTCCAAGTGTTGATCTTGAATACGATAAGTAATCTGAAATAGAGCTAGTTTTTTCTTCCCTAACAAATTAAAATATAAAAAACCAATAAATAAAACATTAAGGGAATAAGAGTTGTATGACAGATTTGTCTCCCTTTATTGATCAATAATAAATAAATGTGAAAAATAAAAAAAAGAAATTCACTTGTTTTTATTGTAGCGTTTTTTATTTGCTATTTTAATCATTAATGAATGATTATGGAAAAGGCATAACTGGAGAGAGATAAATAAATCCTTTATTGACGGAGTGTCCAGGTGATTGTCAGCAAACTAAATTGTCTATTACTTTTGTCTGTTTATCAAATTAGGTACTTCTCAGTCCTACAAAACAGGTGCAATCTGAGTCGTACATTACCAGAAACGTAAAGCAATCAATAAATAGGCGGCTGTGATTCAGATGGACACATGTGTCTGAGGTCGACTTGTCCCATCACATGCAGCCGGGTTCGTTTGTGATTTATGATGCAATGCAATCAGTGATTAGGAGACGATGAATGACGTCAAAAGCAACCAATCTTCTTAAGGAAGAATGAAACTGATTGGTAAAGTTTCGAGATACATGTGACTGCGATTTTTATCTTCTTCGGAAAAAATTATTTTCTTTTTATCCTGTCTTTGGTGTCTGAATAAAGATGCTAGATTTTTTATGCAGCAATAAATACATGACAGTGAAACTTTTTTCATCCACACACTCATTATGAATACAATTAAGTAATAGCGACGAAAATATTGACTATATACAGATATCATAGTAAATCTGTATACAAATATTCAAATATTTGGAGTGAAAAGGTGTATTCCCTACGTTAAGAATGACAGAGAGACTTTTCAAGTTTTCTGGCGTCACAAGAAAGGTCAACGATGTCGACTTATATCAAAGTGAAGTACAGCTGGGCGGGTGTGTGGGCAGAGAAAGGAGAAACAACTCATAATGAATTATCTGTAATGAATGAGTGGAAAACCGAAAGGGGAATAAAAAAAAAAGGTCATCATAAATCAATAAGAACTGGAAATTTTCGGGTGGGTTCGTTCATTATTCAGGGAGAATAACAATAAAGCTTTCATTTCGTATTAGGTATTCTCTCTTCCACAGACACACAGGGTACAGAGGCTTGTATGAACCTCAATAAACCTTCGTAGAATCATTCCAAAAGAGCACAATGCTGTAATTATCTCAGCGTTAAGCGCCAAGTGTTGGGGTCTGCCAAAGTACCCATCGCTTTACCCGGCGAGGGAGTGGGTCCTGGTCTTATGGAACTTAACGAGGAGCTTCACATCTCCACTCAGACGTGCTTCGGCGACACTTGTACGAGCCAAGGCCAAGAGAAAGAGAAGGTCTGCTCACTTCCCCCAAAATCTCCCATGTAGCCGGAGCTTTGTCTACCTCCTTATTGCGTCCGCAGGTGAATTACCGTAATGAGCAGGTAACTCTAAGATACGTCATCGCCTACGAAGTTACCCCAGGTGGGAGGCGACTCCGCCCAATTGGGTAGACCTTGTCTCTCTTGGTCTTGGTACGAACTGTTCTCTGAGCAGGAGAGCTCGATCGAAAAAACAAGTAAGCAAGAACAGCAGCCATGACCTTCAGTGAAGACGTTCAGTTACACAAGGATTGATACTTTAGGTCGTTGTTATTCCACTTCCCGCCAGGAGGCAGTGTTATCCAGTCTAATAAGCTTTAGGGGAGAGAGAGAGAGAGAGAGAGAGAGAGAGAGAGAGAGAGAGAGATCATTTATCAAAACGAGACGAGGCAAAATTAGCAGATGATATTTTCAATCGATCACTTTTTACCACATGGATGATTAATTTGAGTGGTAAAAGTGTGATGGCTCTTGGCTCTTGGGACAACTGAAAGGTAAAAGTTCTTCTCAACAAACTTGACACTGCGCAGTAATTGAAATGTGTCCTTTCAAGATCAAGAGACTGGAACTTTTTATTTCTATAATTTTTAGCATTCTCAAAGCCAAATAACTCTGTAACCGTGCACAGATACGCAGGAAACTGGAAAAGACTCAGACATCTATCAACATTTTTCTATGTAATGGATAGATGTGTATGCAATTCGGTGGAAGAAGGAAGTGTTGACTATAGCGACGATCAGAAAAATTTGACTAACAATGACAACCTTCATCGGAAAAAAACTGATTAATTAATGAGAGAGAGAGAGAGAGAGAGAGAGAGAGAGAGAGAGAGAGAGAGAGAGAGAGAGAGAGTCTTTCAATACGTAAGTTGAAGACACTTGCACTTATTTTTCAATTACATCATCGTATAACCTATCGAAACGGGGCCAGATTCTTGACTCAATAACATTTCCATATTCACCTGCAATTACTTCTCGGAAGCAGAACTGAAGTGTTCCATTATCTGGCAGTTTCTGCCTCCAGAAAGGAAATGACGCCCTTAAGAAAAGCAACTTTTCGAAGCCAATTTTCGACGAACTCTGGGCTCCGCCATCTTTATTTTGCTTGGGATGTTTTCTTCCTCATTTTCATCGGAAATAATCTTCCATTCCCGCAAAAGGGAAACGAGGCGTGTTGCCCCGTTTTCGAGTAAGACGTGAATATCGGCATGATGAGTTCCGCTGTTATCCTCAATAAGCAAATTACACGGAGACTCTTACATAAACAGATGTCATAATCATCCAGAATGCTTGTTAAGGGACGTGTACATAAATCTCATTCGAGATTGCATGCTTTCGTAAAATAATACAGGCACATTATATATATATATATATATATATATATATATATATATATATATATATATATATATATATATATATATATATATATATATATATATATATATTGTAAAGATTATCATAAAAATACGCTATGAAAGCGCCCGCCTTTCTGCTTTGCTCGGCCGATAGATAGGCCTCTGTCTATTTTGAACCTGTGAGAGGTAGTGGACTCTGGTTCATGGTAGTTTCAACCAGTGGAAGTGGGTTATAAGAGACGCTCAAAAGATTTAATTCTCGCCTGGGGCAAATAAACTGGCTTGCGCCGTTCTCTTTGGTACAGGAGAGTGACCGGGCAGGACGATCAGCCGTTTTCTTTGATACAGACGCGTGACCCGGTCAGGACATCGCCCCCCTCTACCCCTGTCCAGAAGCAATAAAAGGTCAGGGCGCCAGAAGCACGCTCTCACACACCGTCGCGAGTTTAAGCCAAGAGGTCATGAGTGCAGACCTTGCCCCCGCCCTTCTTTCCCTCGTCGCCACGTGGAAGTTAACTGCCCTTTGCTCCGTACCCCCACCCACGTGGCCATCAAAGATTGCAAGTGGGGATTTGCAAGTCCCAAAGCGAGCGGAAACTCAACTGCGGCCTTTCATCATCACAAGGGCGCCCTTTTCCGCCCCCAACCTACGACTTGAAAGCAGTTCCTTGGTGAGGGAGGCCCTTTGTCGACGCACACACGTGGACCCTGGCAGAAGACGCCGCTGGACGCCGACGTCAGCCTTACGCCTCTACAATGTGGTAAAGTACCTAGAATGAGTTGCTTAGTCACGTTACTTCACCCTTGTGCATTTATTAAACTTCTGGGCCTACAACTTGGTATTCCATGGTGCTTCTTGGTTCAATCCTGGCCCACGTGTTCACTGCCTCCCTGCTCTGAGTCACAAGTAACACCTCGGGGAAGTCCTTGGCTCCTCAGTGCACACACCAGAGTAATTCATTCCCAAATTCCAGCATTAGATTTGTAACCTGGGTCCTCATATCGTTTCAGACGGACGTGATCCTTGGTCCATGTTCCTGAATTCCCAAGTTCCCTTTCTGGAGGACTTCATTTGCAGCAGCAATTTAACGTTTCAGTTTTTCCCTTTGATCTTGTGTGTTATGAGAATATACCTATTTTTGTATCCACGTGTTTCACACTTCCCTTTGAGAAAGAGCCCTCCGCTCCTTGTACCACTCCTTTTAGTTTGTGTTTTATATATGTCCTGGTTATCTTGCAAGGCCATTTTAGAGTAAAGTAATAAATGTGGAGTCATAAGAACCACCTGCACCAGGAAACATATAAAAATGGCGACCTGGCCAGTGATTCTCGTAACGATTGCATCCCCCTCTCCCCTTTGTTGTTTGTGTTGCAATTTGTGAAATCAGCAATTAGCTCAGCTAATCTGGATACCAGACAGATTACAAACCTTTGAAAAGCCAGCGCAACAGGCCAAGGAAATTCTGTAAGTAAGTAAACTGTGTTTATTTAGCGTAGGAAACTTTAAAAATGTGACTAACCCTAGGAATTTTTTTATAGTAGGGCGCATGTCAGAGGAAAACGAGAGAGAGGATCTCAGAAATTTAGCTTTGGAAGCCTTTGCACGCGGCTTGCATGCCATTCAATTAGGTTATTTAGGTGCTAACCCATTAAAGGAATAGTGCGCATATTCCTCTTGTGAAAAACCTGTGATTTCAAAAACCGAATCCTTAAATAGGCGTGAGAAATCGACTACAAACACGTGTTCGAAAGTCAGACTAGCATCGCTGACTCATTTTAATCTCTTTTGAGACAAGGCTCGTTTTTGAAATGAGGGTCAACAACCAGCGTTCCCCAGTCCGGAAGTCCCGGGTATTATTATGCTCATTTTCGAAAGCTACCCAGTTAACGCCAAAAGGACGAAAAGGTCAACAACTGTTGTCTAGTTTCCCCAGTCCGGAAGTCCTGGTTTGTTTACTTTCGTTCATTCATTTTGAATTTGGGATTGACAGCCTATAATAAAGACACCCGGGAAATTTTGGTGTGAAATTCATCTTCAATTCTGTCCCTTCTAGACCTAAGCCTTTTCAGTAATTCCAGGAGACCCATATATAAAAACGTTTGTCCAATTCAATTTTGTCTAAGAAGTCAGGCCATTTATCGATACTTTCTTCGCTCGTCCCCAAATAACCCGTTTTATGGTAACTTGGGGGTCCCACAAACATTCGTTCTGTATTGTTCTGCTGCTTTTTTGCAGGAGACCCATTTTTTGTGTGCCTGTACAATGGTAAGACAATTAGTGTGTCCCAAAAGCCTTTGCCTTCTGTTATGAAAATTCCTTCAATTCCCACACCTCTTGGTAAGCATAAATTATATTCTCTGAGAATAACTGACTTCTCCCACCCTGGTCAGTAAAACTGTTGAGCTTCTCGGTCTCAGACAGAGTCGTCCCTGGATTTCAGCAAATAAAGACCTAAATCATTAATCCTCTTTTTATCGTCCCCTTTCCTTCCGGGAGACCCGCTAAGAGACTGGGTAATTTATACAGGAGAATATCGTCCCTTGCATGGACGCCATACAAGCAAAAGACGGGCTCAGGAGAGACAAGAAGAAGCAGAAAGACAGGCTCAGAAGAGACGAGAAGAAGCAGAAAGACAGGCTCAGGAGAGATGAGAAGAAGCAGAAAGACAGGCTCAGGAGAAACGAGAAGAAGCAGAGAGGCAGGAACCCAGCAGAGAGGCAGGCTCAGGAGAGACGAGAAGAAGCATGAGACCAAAATATAAGAAAGGGACAAGCAGCTTCCCATGAACTCGCGATGCTGCAACAGAGTGGCCCTCCGCCCCAACCTACCACCCAGGGAGATGAGTGCCTTCGGCCAGGCTCTCGCCTGCATGCCAAAGTGGACGGAGGCCGAGCCCGAGGTGTGGCTCTGACAGTGCTGAGACAGTTTTAAAGGCCTATATTTGAGTGCAGCCGAACTCTCCCTGGTGTTGGGCAAGTTCCTTGGAGGAAGGCCCTTATTGCTATAAAGCCCTCCGCTGGAGGAGCAGGAAAACTGGGAGGTCGTCCGCAGACTATCGCAAGGCATATTGAAATAACTCCCAAACGCTGGAGTTTCGTCTGGCGCTAGTGAAGGAAGCAAATCAGACCTGGGCAGACTGGGCATTCCAGTCCGAACATGCCCGTGCCAAATGGTTCGAGTCCGTGTCAGGTTAGACCCTCAACGAGGCAATCAATAGATAAAAATAGAGCACTTCCTACTCTAACCCTCCGCCCGCTCGCCACGCATTTCGCCGAAAAGGAGCCCCCAACCTTGGCTGATTGCTGTCGATTAGTCTCTGGGACACCCATCACCCCCAAGAGAGCTCCCTGAAGAGGACAAAATTCATCCCCCTCCTGGATTTTAATCTTGTCCCCAAGATCAAGCCATCTCCTTCAAACCTTTGGTTGGGGGTATTGCAGGAAGCCAGGCACGCCGAGCCAATGCCGAATAATTTTAGTGCCCTCACTCTCCGCCCTTAAGCTTGCCCTCTGCCTGCCAGTTAAAGGTGTTGATAAACCCAGTGGTAGATATTTTCAGGCCCCGCCTTGGCAATATGCCCCCATCTGCCCTTATTGTTCGATGGATTAGGGACACTTCTCCGCCTCTTACAAAGGGATGCCAATTCATAGACCATTGCCAGATCTTGCCTGCAAGGCACTGTGGCCTGCCCGGCGACCTGCTGGGGATATATATCCGTCAGGTTGCTCCCCTGGATGGGTCCATTCCCCACACAGCTTGGGATATTATTGATACCGGGTCATTCTGATAGTCGTCCCCAAGAGCCCGTTTTGTCATCCAAGAAGGGGAGGGATGACGATTCTCTGGATAAATGGGGACAGGAAGGGACCTCCCAACCATCTGCCTAAAAGTCACTGCCATAAAGTGACTCAGCCAGGGAGAGAGAACCTCTTTTTTTCGCAAAACCCTCAATATTGTAGAAAGCTGGCTCCTTCTGGGTCAGGACCTGATCCAGTGGAGAACCCAGTACCCGCCCAAAGCTAAGCCTGCAGCTAAGCTGCTCCTATCCAGGCCTCCAAAGGCCCTCAGGACCCCCTGCTCCCCCGGGAAGATCTTGGGATCCATCCCCTGAAAGGAACTCCCAACAACTCCAGAGCAGGGCGAGGCCACCAACTTTCCCATCTAAACCGCCCTCATCATCACTGGGGCCTGGTGAAAGATTATCCTTCCCTCAGCCGGGAACGGTTGATAGGGAGGCCCAGGAAACAAAGGAGGACATCACCCCAGCAGTCCCTTCTTCAGGATCAGGCTCAGGAGGACGACAAGAGGAGAGTCCGAGAGGCGCACCTACTGGAAGAAGACATACTGCATAAAATCAGGTCGAGCGTCCTTCATGACCCGGCAAGTGGAATAGGAATAAGCCCCTTGGTAATCCCTGCCCTTCATCAGGAGGTGCCAGGCCACCCATGATGGCACCTGGGCACCCTATCCTAACAAGGACCACCGATTTTTAAGGACAAGTTCTGCTGGCCTGGCCTGTGGAAGGATGTGAAGAAGTTCATGGCATCCTGCCCTTTCCTGTCAAGTTGAGCGGGGAATCCAAACGAAGTGGTCCTAAAGCCCTCCCTGAACATCCTTCAAGTGTCCCCTTTGGGACGTTTCGTCCTTTATGAGATTAGTTTTACCTCAGGAGTAAATCAGGAGATTAAGGCCAGGAATATGCATTTCCCTCACGTCATTGACCGATTCACGCGATATCCCAAGTTGCAATGGGCCCAGTGCTCGAGTCACAAGAATGCCGTCAAGGCCCTGGTGCAGTTCTTCTGGGACGGGTTCCATACAATACAATCGGACCAGGGGCCAGGTTACTTCAAAGGAGTTCGGGACTATCATGGCCAGTTCCACTCATTTGTTTAACACCCACTGCATATCTTCTTCGAGAGCAGGGTATCAACGAAAAAAATTTCACCAGTCCTTGGCAGCACCCTTAGGGAATTGGAGCATGAAGGAGGAGGACTTGGGAGGAAAACCATCCCATTTTATGATAATTTAGCACTGTTGTGCCGCTTGATGCCACCTCTGGATTTCCATTAAAAGGCTACAGCCCATTTGATTTTACTCCTATAAAGGGGATCACTCCACCAACGGGCCCCCATTGACATCCTCTTCAAGGGCACACACTAATCGAGCCCTGACCAGGCGAATTGGCGATTTACTTGCCCCAGATTCAAAGGAATTGTAGGGCGGCCTGGGCATGGCCCAAGCCTCTGAGAAGCCACTCATTAGCAAGTTAAAAGCAAGTTAAGAACAGCCCGTTCCCATTCTTTCAGCCATACTGGGGACAAAGTCCTGGTCCTCCTGGACTGGCGCCACCCAGCCCTTGGAAACATTTCACTACCAGCCCCAAAATCTTGGGGAAAACCACCGGTTCAGCAAAGTTGAACTACCTCTCTCCTGCGGGAAAGAGGAGAGCCAAATGGCTCCACATAAATTTATTAAAACCATTCAGCCCAAAATGCCAGAGAAGAGCCACCCCAGGGAGGCACTCCAGCCCTTGGGGCCGTGGTGGGCACTGGGCCGCCCTGGTTTACCTTACACTAAATTCAAAGTCCTGCAGAAATCTGGACCTCATCACACCAGGCCTGAAGCCCCACACCGGGAGGACGGGGTGGGAACCTGTTACGTCACCACTCAGGTTGTCAGGCGGGAAGTTCCTCACTACACGGACGTCCTTACCACTCGATAAACATCTGAGGGCATAAAACCTATTGCCCAGGGATATTTACCTGGTCAACCCGGAGAAGGCTCGTGGATTAAAGACCAAGTCAAGCTCCAACTCGACCTTGGACTCATCGAACCAAGCTACAGCCCTTCCAATTCCCCGGTGGTTCTAGTCCCTGGAAGGTGGGGAGATCGACTGTGTGTGGACTTTAGAAAGCTAAATGAGGCCATGGAACCCGAGCCGCCATCCCTTCCCCCTCAGATCGAGGCTTGCTTGGACAGTCTGGTAGCTCCCTATCTGAGTAAGATAGATCTGGAGAAGGGATATTGGCAAGTCCCCTGTCAGAGGAGTCTCACCTCACTCGGACAGCCATCACACCGGTGGACACTACCAGTACCTTTCATGCCGTTTGGCCTAAAAGAATGCCCTTCAGCTGTTTCCTGAGGCTAATGAATAAGATCTTAGCAGCATCCCCAACTGTGTGGTATACCTTGCCGACACATTGTCACGCTCTCCCACATTTGGGAGGAACACATAGCAATACTGGATAAGATCTTAACAGTGCCATTGACAAAGCTAATCTGAGTAATCAACCTCAAGAAGTGCCAGTTTGGGGTTGGAGATTACGTTATCTTGGGTCAGCCAGTGGGAACGTGGCGTGCTTAAGCACCTAAGGTAGCAAACATTCAGGCCATCCAAGACAGGGCCTACCCCACACGAAGAAGGATGCACAACGCTTTATTGGCATGGTACAATATTTTAAATACGGTTCTATTCCCACCCCGCAGCAGCTGCCCCTATGTACCAACCTTTTCCGTGGGAGGAAGGCGCCCAGGTGCACGGATGACAGTGCCAAGGGCGTATGATCACCTCAAGGCCGTTTTGGTTGCTCCAAACCTCCACACCCCTGACTATGAGCTGCCGTTCTGTCTTTGCCATTGATGCCAGTGATGTCATGGATTCTGAGCAGCCTCCAAGAGAAAGAGGCGTCAGGCACCCCGCTGCTTACTATGCCCGAAAATTAAACCCTGCCGAAACCCGTTACAGTACTGATAGAAAAGGAACTGCTGGGTATGGTTCCTGGCTATGAAGCACTTTGAATCATACCATGCCGACCATAGGTTCCCAATGACAGTATATAACGACCATAACCCCTTGAGGTACCTGACATCCTTCTGAAATCAGAACAAAAGGCTAATGGGTGGAGCTCGATCTTCAAGATTATAACTGGAATCGAGCACATCAAAGGTACCGACAACAAAAACTTGCAGATATTCTGTCCCAACATCATAACAAATAAGGCCTCAAGGGTCTGGCCCCGGCCCTCACCTCATTGGAAACAGTCAGGGCCACCTCTTCATCTTTTTTACCGTCTTGGCACCTTTCATCCAAGAGAGGATGTCAAGGCCTTCCTATCTTCCTCCTTTCCTGTGGAATTTCTATCCTTCATCCTTCTCTATCAATCTTTCCTTTACTAATTCCCCACTAATTACCACCGAATCCCCTAGTTAACATATGGGATATCATCCCTTTAAAAATGCATTAATCATTTTATCTTTGAAGCAGTAAGAGAGGCAGAGTGGGAAGTGGTACGCCCTTACGCCTGTCCCTTGGCACAAGGCAGGCGTGTCAACTCTTCCTGAAGGGGTCGCGCCCTTTGCTTTCCTTTCCAGCCCTTGGGCTGAGAGTTAGCTCTGACCGTCGTCTGTTGGCGACGGACGTTAGATTAATAAATAAACAATAAAAACCTCACTCTGTTATCCTTCGTTTTCTGCGTATATTATTTACTTTTTCATTTAATCTTTTTCTTCTATTTTGTTAACGAATCGCGAGTCACAAGATTCCTGCCCTTGCGAGTTTTAACGTTACCCTTTTAATACCAGTGGTGTGGCCCGCCCTCAGTAAGAAGTCACGTCCTTCGTTTGTCATTCAGTGTAGTTTTCTTTTAATTTTATTGAGTTAATTTTTGTGGAGAATTTTATCCGTGTCCAGTTCCCCCTCATTTGTTTATCCTCCCATTCATACTTCGAGCAAGTAGCTATTTATAACTTACACTCGAGTTATAGGCCATGGACGTAAAAATTTAGCGTTGTTTAAGTTAGCGAATTAAAACCCGTGAATAATCTCTTCACCCTTCCACAGTCAGACTTCTGTCATCCCATTTTAGCGCTGGCTGGAGGAATTAGCCACCTCGTCGAGTTTGTGCACAATTATTGTCCACCGATTGGAAAGAGGAATTGAATTTTGTTATTACAATTTCTAGTAAAGGATATCATTTAAAACCAGCGGTGTATTGTCACTTATACCGCCTCTTCAAGGCACAACTAATTGCATGCATGTAATTCCAGGATAGCAGTAAGAAGTTGGTTGATTTACATTTGTTTTCCTTTTACATCCTGCCTTGTATGTTTTATTTTTTTTTTTTGTTATTTTGTAACTTTGAAGTGTTCTTTGTTTATTTTCTTTTGAGCGCCTTATTACCCCAGTAAAGTAAAACGAGTAAAGAATGGGTAGAATCAGTACTTATGAAGTATTTCAGCAATAATTAATTTGCAAGTAAGGGCACCTTTTATTGTATATTCTAAATTGCCCTCTGCACCTAAAGTAAACCTTCAGTTTGTTATTGATCTGTGTGGCACAGAGTTTTGCAAATAAAGTAAAGTAACAGTTGTAGCAAAGCAGAAGATAAGTCGAATGTTTTCTTCTCCAACTCATTTTTTACTGTTATCGATATTATCCCGCTTAAAAGGTGTGAATATCATCTTGCCAGGGGAGCTGTAAAGATTAGCGCAAAATACGCTATGAAAGCGCCGCCTTTCTGCTTTGCTCGGCCAATAGATATAGGCCTCTGTCTATTTTGAACCTGTGAGAGGTAGTAATTCTGGTTCCGTTAGTTTCAACCAGTGGAAATGGGTTATAAGATTTTACGCTCAAAAGATTTAATTCTCACGACCTGGGGCACAATAAACTGGCTTGCGCCGTTCTCTTTGTACAGGAGAGTTATAGACATCAGCATTTCTTTGATACAGATGCGGACCCGGTCAGGATATCAGCCCCCTCTACCCCCTGTCCAGAAGCAATAAAAGGTCAGGGCGCCAGAAGCACGCTTCACACACCGTCGCGAGTTTAAGCCAAGAGGTCACGAGAGTGCAGACCTTTGCCCCCCCCCTTCTTTTTCCCTGCATAAACGTGGAGTTAAAATCTCCGTAAGATTGCAAGTGGGGATTTGCAAGTCCCAAAGCGAAATGGAAACTCAACTTCTGGGATTTCATCATCACAAAAAGCGCCCTTTTCCGCCCCCAACCTACGACTTGAAAGCAGTTCCTTGGTGAGGAGGCCCTTTCGACGCACACACGGGACCCTGGCAGAAGACGCCACTGGACGCCACGTCAGCCTTACGCCTCTACAATGTGGTAAAGTACCTAGAACGAATTGTTAGTCACGTTACTTCACCCTTGTGCATTTATTAAACTTCTGGGCCTATAACTTGGTATTCCCTGGTGCTTCTTGGTTCAATCCCGGCCCACGTGTTCACTGCCTCCTTGCTCTGAGTCAAAAGTAACACCTCAGGGGAAGTCCTTGGCGCCCTCAGCGCACACCCACGTAATTCATTCCCAAATTCCAGCATTAGATTTGTAACCTGGGTCCTCATATCGTTTCAAACGGATGATCGTAGCAGAATTCTCCTTGGTCCATGTTCCTGGCATTCCAAGCTCCCCCCCCTTCGGGAGGACTTCTGCAGCAGCAATTTAACGTGTTTCAGTTCATTTTCCCTTTGATCTTGTGTGTTATGAGAATATACCTATTTTTGTATCCACGTGTTTCATGCACTTCCCGAAGGCTAGAAAGAGCCCTCTGCTCCTTGTACCACTCTCTTTTAGTTTGTGTTTTATATGTCCTGGTTATCTTGCAAGGCCACTTTAGAGTAAAGTAATAAATGTGGAGTCATAAGAGCCAACCTTGCATCAGAAACTTATAAATCATATATATATATATATATATATATATATATATATATATATATATATATATATATATATATATTATATATATATATATATATATATATATATATATATATATATATATATATATATATATATATATATATATATATATATATATATATATATATATATATATATATATATATATATTGTGACGAGCTGTCACATTAAATATTGTAAATAAAAAGAATTTTTTTAAAATACAGTTTTGTATTTTCTGTAAAAATATTCTTATAAATTGTTCTATTTGTATTTAAGCACTTTCTGTTCCTGTTTAAATGCTCCTTGGACATTCTCTAGTCCAGTACTTTAAAAAGTTTACATTTGTCCTGAAAAGAATGTAACAGAGGAGAGAATCACAGCTGTTCATACAGTCAACATCTGCTCGCTATTTTATATTGGTGCTTAATTGTGGTGTAAAGTGATTATTATTATATATTAGTGGGTGCATTATAGTTTTTAACTTTTATTAAAGTTAAAAGTTTCTCGAGTGTTTCCTTATTCTTGTGCCTGGATCTTGGTGTTTTGGGTTATTAGATTATTTATTAAGTGGTATATTAAGTGCTAAATAAAGTTAAGTTTAAAGTGAACATAATTCAGTGATAAACTACAACAGACATATTTTGTTTTGGTGGTAATTTTTTATTATTGCCCACTGACTTGTATTATAACAAGGCCATTACATCACTACCATACCACCTGGTAAAGAATATACTTGCAGTGGTGACAATATTTGGGGCCTGACCGGGATCATATTTATTCATGTGATCGTAATTCTTCATGTGACTTGTTTCATGCGACTCATGTGATTTCATGTGTTTCATGTGACTTATGTGATTCTTGTTATTCAGTGATCTAAGTCACATAGTTCATGTGTATCATGTGATTTATGTGATTCATGTGATTTATGAGATAAGTGTCTGTTGCAGTAAATAAGCTTTAAGTATTAAATTTTTCACACCAGATCCAGACGGGCACAATAGTAAGTTGCACTGTTACGAATAGTAAGTGATTCTCTCCATTCATATCCGGTATCGATGATTTGGAGGTATAGTTGGTAGCTTAATGTTAATCGACTGGGACCAGTGTTAATTCACTATCGATAGTGCCCACCCCTTTTCATGAACCACCCTTTTAAGATTCTTCCCAAGCCATTAGACTTCTTCCGACAAACACTTGTGTTAATCCGATACCGTGTCAATGAGCTACCCTGAATCTTCTTAAATCATAATCATTGAACTAGTTCATTCCTTAGTTAAGACCATTCCGTTGGTCATCTCATTACTTGATTTTGGTTCGTTTTGCGCGCATTAACATCTTTGGACCGATATCGCAATCTTATTCCTCTTAATTGTGGGAATCTCTTTATCACTTGTCAATATTGATAAGTCGTTAATTTTCACTTTTGAATTATCAGTAATGCTCTCATCTGGTTTAAATTATAATTCAGTCCTTCGATATTGAACTTAGTTATTATCAGCAGTTGCTTAAGACTTATTAAATAGCAATTATTTTTGTTAAGGTAACAAGCATATTTTTAAATAATTCTTTGCTAAACATGTTCAATTTAGAGCAATTCTTGCTTAACCCTAAAGATGAACTACCAAGATTACATCTTGCAAAAGAAAGCGGAACTCTGACTATCACCCAGAAATGGCAAATACCTTCAGAGTCCTCCTATGTCAAAGCTAGATTGATAAGTTTACATCCTCCAATTTCTAATTGCAAAGAATGTAGTTAAAGAGAGCGACGAAGAAGTAGAAGAACTACGTTACCTGACCATCGAGGCTCTAAAGGTTGCTACCAGTAAAGAAGATCCAGAAGTAACCAAGATGAAACTACAATTGGAATTGGAGAAAATGAAGATACTCAATGCACGAGAAGAAGAAGAAAGGCAAATAAGAGAAGAGGAAAGAAAACGAAGATTAACTTAGGAAGAAGATGAAAGACAAATAAAAGAAGATGAAAGAAAGCGAAGATTAGCTGAGGAAGAAGATGAAAGAAAACTAAGATTAGCTGAGGAAGAAGATGAAAGAAAACAAGAAGACGAAGAAGACGAGAAGCTGCACTACAGGAAGTAGAACTCCAAAAGAAATTAGCGGAAATAGAATTGTCGAAAACAAGAGAAACTGCTAACATACAACTTAAAACCAAGGAAGAAGAACGCAATCTTCCTGAAAAGTTCGACTTCAACAAAGCAAAAAGCTCATTCCTACATTTGATGAAAAAGAACCCGAAGTATTCTTCGACACTTTCGAGGATACAGCTACCTCACTCAAGTGGCCGGCAGAACACTGGGTAATGCTCATTAGAAACGGTTTCAAAGGTAAGGCAGCTTATGTTTCCTCGCAAATGATTACTGTTAAGGATTATCAGATCCTTAAGAAAGCTATTCTAGATGCTTATTCAATCACCGTAGAAAGGATATCGTCAAAGTTTCCAAATTCACAAAAATCTACAACCCAGACATTTGTGGAATTTTGTGATACTAAAATTAGACAATTTCAAAAGTGGATTGACAAAGCTGGAATTAAAGAATTTGAGTCACTTAAAAGTCTGGTAATCATGGAAGAGTTTCTTAGAAAAGTGCCATTTAACATTGCTAACTATATTTTTAGATAAGGAGGAAACGGATCTCATGAAAGCAGCTAGTCTGGCAGATGACTATTTTCTGCGCCATAAATCATATAAACCTGCCCATTATAAAACTACCTTTTTTCAGACAGATTTTGTACTTACTGCAAGCAGGCAGGACATCTCATTGAAAAGTGTCCAGATCCTCAGTGCAGAAAGTCTGAAGTCAAAGAACATAAGCCTGGTAAAAACAGGATTCCAAGAAAACGATGCATGTGACCGTCCCTACTCTGGATTTAGATTCCTTCAAACCTTACACATGCCAAGGTTCAGTAAATGGGAAACCTGTCGTTTGTCTCGTGATACAGGATCGTCTCAAACTATTATCAACCTACCACCACAGGAGCTGACAATGAAGCAAGAATATGTTGCTGTAACGGACTTGACATCGACCAAGACTCTACCCCTTGGCTGAGGTAACACTTCAGTGCCCCTACTACACAGGTAAAGCTTCTGTTGCTGTGTCTAATAAACCCTTGCCACATCCATCAATACAGGTACTGATAGGTAATGACCTTGCAGGCCAATGCTTTGAATTTAGTAGTAACAGATCCAGATGTCATTCTGAAACAAGAACTTAAAGTAAATGAAAATAAAATTGTTCAATCTGTATCAAAAGTTCCAAAGAAAAATAAAACTCTTGAAACATCTAAAGTAGAGAAGGCTTTGGAATTAGTAAATTTAAGCAAAGTAAAGTTTCAGCAGTTGCAGAGTAATGATCCTAGCCTTACGACATACTGGAAAAGAGTAGAAAATCCATCAGATAACCCCAAGACTCCTTATTTTTATACTGATCACGGCTTACTCTTCAGGCATTTTAGATCTTCCAAAGCACCAGTAACTTCCACGTGGCATGACTGTCACCAGCTTGTCTTACCAGCAACCCTTGTACCACCACTTCTAGATTTGGCTCACCTCTGAATCCCATCTAGGAGTTAATAAAACCTATCACAGAGTTTCACAGGACTTCTTCTGGCCAGGTATAAAGAAAGATATTAAGAGTACATAATATCCTGTCATCAATGCCAGGTCACAGGTAGGCCCAACGAGAGTATTATTCGTGCACCTTGCAGCCCATCTCGGTACCAAAACAACCTTTTGAGAAAATAATTATTGACTGTGTAGGACCTATGCCTAAAACTCGGAAAGGTAACGAGTACTTGCTAACTGTCTTGTGTCCTACTACTAGATATCCCATTGCCATGCCTATTAAGAACATTAATGCCAAAACCATCATTGGTCAGCTTGTTAAAGTGTTCACAACCTTTGATTTCCTAAGATTCTCCAATGTGACAGAGGTACTAATTTTACCAGTAAGTTATTCAAACAAAGTATGCAAGAGTTTAATATTCACAATGTCTATGCTTCTGCATATCATCCACAGACAAATGGAGCTCTTGAAAGGGTACACCAGACCATCAAAACCTTCTACGTAAAATACATGGAGGAGACTGCCCAATCATGGGATGAAAATTTAGACCTCCTCATGTATATGCTACGCAGTGTACCTAATGATTCGACTGGTGTATCACCCTTCGAACTTATGTTTGGCAGGAAACCACGAACAACGCTAAGCATGGTGAAAGAAAATTTTATTCATAATAAGGAGGAGGATACTACCACCCTGTTAGCTTATATGAAAGAACTGAAAGAAAAGTTCCTTTCCATGTATAATTTTGCTAATGAAAATCTTTTGATTTCTCAGAGAAAATGTCCAACCTTTACAACAGGAAAACAAAGCTGCGAGAATTCAACATTGGCGACCAGGTTCTGGTTTATCATCCAATACCAGGCGCACTCTTAAGAGAGAAATTTATGGGACCCTATACCATCGCCAGTAGACCTTCCAAATTAAACTATATAATCTCCACACCTGACCGACGACGTCCTACTCAAATGGTACATGTTAATCTTATAAAACCATATCGTGCACCTGCTAATGTGGTAAGTCACATCTCTTCTCAAACGGTTTCTGTTGATACCACAGTTCAGTTCAAAAAACCAGGAGGTAGATGAAGAAACTCCTTCAGAGGATAATCTTGTATCATGGAAGGATCTTCTCAACAGCCAAGTATTAGAATCCTTGCCAAGTTATCTTGCAAAAATCCCACCTAATCATCGTAAAACTTTGACTAAGTTACTGCTGGAGTATTCAGATGTTTGTTCGGATCAATTAAAAGTCAGTGACACAATTAATGCATGATATAATTTTAGAGCCAGGAACTACACCCATAAGGCAGCCATATTATAGAGTAGTTGGTAGAAGACTGGAATCTCTAAGGAAGGAGGTTCAATACTTATTAGATAATAATTTAGCTGAACCCAGTACGTCACCTTGGGCTTCACCGTGCATTTTAGTACCCAAAGCCAATGGTCAACTACGGCTATGCGCAGATTACTGCAAATTAAACAAAGTCACCATTAAAGACTCATTTCCTCTACCTCGAATTAATGATATCTTGGACAACATTGGGAAGGCAAAAATCCTAACACAAATAGATTTGATGAAAGGTTACTATCAAGTTCCATTAACTAAAAAAGCAAAAGAAATTTCTACCTTTACCACCCCATTTGGTTTATTTTCTTATACAGTGTTACCTTTCGACTTACTAATTCTCCTGCTACCTTTCAGAGAATGATGAGTAACATTATCATAGGCTTACCTAACACCTATGTGTACCTGGATGATGTGATCATTGTCAGCGAAAATGGGACGAAATATATACATCTTCTAAGGCAACTACCGAGTCGGTTCCGCAAAGCCAAGATAACCATTAATTTAGTAAAGAGCACATTTGGCCAGAGCCACTTATTTAGGCCATCGCATTGGCAACGGTCACATCATTAGCCCCGAAAGAATCCAATATCCTAAGTATAAAGCAATTTCTATTCCTTCTAACAAAAAGAGTTAAAGACCTTTCCTTGGTATGATATCTTACTATTCAAGATTTGTAAGAGATTTCTCTTCATTTGCTGCCCCACTGTATAGATTAACATCATCAAAAGTAACTTTTTCCTGGACTCAGAAATAAATACGATCTTTCAAAAATTAAAACATATTCTAATATGTAAACCCATACTCAAGGCTCCTGACTTTAAGAAAGATTTTGTCTCCAAGTAGATGCCAGTGCTACGGCTATGGAGCAGTCCTGCTGCAAACATCCACTCCCATAATTCCAGATGAGGACATAACTCTAGACTCCTCCTGCCCATCGCCTACTACTCAGGATATTTCCAGGGGGAGCACAGACTTGATGGGCTACCATCGAGAAAGAGCTGTATGCCATAACTGCAGCTCTTCAGCATTTCTCACCATACCTCGAGGGTCATCAGAAAGTAATAATTTACACAGACCATCGTCCTTTAGTGTATTTGGAACGTTCCCGACTACAGAATCAAAAAACTTCTAAGATGGTCATATCACCTAACCAGATTCAACGTTGAACTTTGGACCATCAAAGGCATCAACAACTCCACAGCAGATGCCTTATCCTGTTTCAAGACCGTCTGCAGAATAAAAGATACTGTTGGATCGACCCAATCTCCACACCCATATAACAGCTATCAGGGATTGCTGTTATCCTACAGGGGAGGAGCTGTGACAAGCTGTCACATTAAATATTGTAAATAAAAAGAATTTTTTTAAAATACAGTTTTGTATTTTCTGTAAAAATATTCTTGTAAATTGTTTCTATTTGTATTTAAGCACTTTCTGTTCCTGTTTAAATGCTCCTTTGACATTCTCTAGTCCAGTACTTTAAAAAGTTTACATTTGTCCTGAAAAGAATGTAACAGATGAGAGAATCACAGCTATTCATACAGTCAACATCTGCCGCTATTCTATATTGGTGCTTAATTGTGGTGTAAAGTGATTATTATTATATATTAGTGGGTGCATTATAGTTTTTAACTTTTATTAAAGTTAAAAGTTTCTCGAAATGTTTCCTTATTCTTGTGCCTGGATCTTGGTGTTTTGGGTTATTAGATTATTTATTAAGTGGTATATTAAGTGCTAAA
This sequence comes from Macrobrachium rosenbergii, assembly GCF_040412425.1. Classification (NCBI taxonomy): domain Eukaryota; kingdom Metazoa; phylum Arthropoda; class Malacostraca; order Decapoda; family Palaemonidae; genus Macrobrachium; species Macrobrachium rosenbergii. The sequence continues at coordinate 54,252,818 of NC_089794.1, read as the reverse complement.
TAAAGTTAAGTTTAAAGTGAACATAATTCAGTTGATAAACTACAACAGACATATTTTGTTTTGGTGGTAATTTTTTTATTATTGCCCACTGACTTGTATTATAACAAGGCCATTACATCGCTACCATACCACCTGTTAAAGAATATACTTGCAGTGGTGACAATATATATATATATATATATATATATATATATATATATATATATATATATATATATATATATATATATATATAGTCAAATTATAAACATCCCTCCCTCCTGTAAATTTCATTTCTTTATTTAATTTTGAAATAATCTGTTATTCATTTGACTATCGTGTATTGGGAAATTGGCGGGCGTTGAATAGAAACTGAGCCCATTTGATTTTGACAGTAGCTGTTAGCCGAGGAGATAGGCCTCAGTACCCGCCCCTCCCCCCAACATCACGCGACCCAGAGAACAATAAGAACCCCCCCTTTCCACCCCCATCACGCAATGGGGAGGAATGTAGGTATGGGGAGGTCAAAAAAGGCCATTTAGCGCTAGGAACAGGTAGTTTCTAATCTGTAGGCACCTAATGATAAGTGTGCTTTTCCCATGCCCTCTTTGCTGGTTCTTTTGACATACTTGCAGGTGCGGGTGGCCCAAAAGCCTGACGCCCAAGGGCCATGTTTTTTGGAACCAGACAGACGTTCCTCTGACCTCATCTGTAGCACACGTGTTGAATTTTTCCCGCTCCGCTGGTTGAACTGAGTCAGATGGACAGCTGGAACGGTTATTAGGTGCCAACAACAGTCATAAAGGTTCGTACGTTGCAAGTAGTCAATAACCAGCCCTTTCCTTTTACTTAAACTCCTTAAAATTCCATTTCTTTAAACTTTAACTCCTTCCTCCACAAAGCAATCTTCCTTTGTTCGAGTCCTGCCTGCATCCCCATATCTCGCCATTTACGTGCCTTGAATTCAAGTAAAGATCCCGTGATAACCATCAATTATCCCTCCCCCAGTGCAATTTAAGGGCTATTTAGGTTAAGCAATATCAGTGTTGATTTTATCTTTGTGTGAGTGTGATCACGTGTTCATTGTTAAAGTCTACGCTGCTCCGATTCTCAGATTGTGCCTACGTGAACTCATTATAATTATCTGCTGGGCTATGTAGGGCTAACATTCAAGCGTAGAGTATCCTCATTTATAAGGGGGGGGATTCCATTTCCTTCAGTGTGTACCATCATTCCTAACTTAGAACGTCTCTTTCAGGGGAGACACGAGGACCGATCGCAATCCATGCTTCAGTATCTCATCTGCCACCAAAATCCTGAAAATTCCTGGTCGCAGTTATTACCAAATTCCGTTGTGGCCCGAAAATGTTCATATGAATTATTCTCCCATCCTGGAGTTCCATCATTTGCATTACCTGAGACTATTTCGTGTAATCAGGGCAAGACAATGTTATTAATATCATTGGACTGATTGTATTGCATATTGGCCCCATTATTAATCAACTTGCTTATTGCCAAATCATTTGCATTATTGTTCCCTGTGTCCTATAACTGAATCTGCCCCTTAGTGATTATGGTGTTCTGTTGTCTCATTGTTTACTTGCTAAGTCTCTGTAAATAAACCCCTGTAAATTTGTAAAAGAATTCTAATTCCCATATGGCGACCTTCCTCATTCAATTGTAAATCCAGGAAAATCTAAGGTAAGTTTTCAAATAACTTTTCCTTTTGCTCATAAAATGGACTTTCTTGGTTTCGTGGCAGCATCAATAATAACTTTGTTTCAATTTCTCACCAACCAAGATGTCCAGTTTATGATAGTGACGACCAATTGCCAGGATTAGTTTATTAGCATTTATTAGCGTCGCTATTAAGCTAGACTAGAAAAACCAGGAATATATAAAATCAATTATTTCAACTCACGGTAATCATTCCATTATTCAAGAGCACAGGAAAGCGATCGGAGCCGACGACTTTGGTAAACAGTGTGTGTGCATGTTCTTAATATTAAGAATCAGAGAAATGATATTTTAATATTTCGTTAAAGAAATGCAAGAATTCTCGTATCGTTACGAGCGTTCATAACACAGGGGAATGCATAGAGTTTTTATATTAGTGAAATCAGAGAGGTAGGTGCGAAGTGTTCGCCCCGCAAAATTTCTAGTGTGTAGGACAAAGTGTCGAGTTGTGGATGAGTGAATATAGGAATTAGGAAGAGGTCAGTTAGGGAATTTTGCATGTGTAAGCTAGGACCAGTAGCTAGGAGTTTATTTCGGAATAGTTACGGCAAAGAAAATGTACATTTCTTGGTTAGTGATAAATTTTGAAATAACTGTTAGCTTACAGGAAACCATATAGCGATAGCTGGTATTTATATATATATAGAAACAGTGTGTTCAAATAGCGCATGCATAGAACTGTCCCAGTGTTGGAGAAATAAAAACAGTTCCAAGCGTAGGTATTTAACGACCCTCCCAGTGCATATTAAAGTATATTAATGTAAAGTAAAGACAGTGCTGATATTCAAAGATTAATAATTCATTTCGCATTTTAAACCCGCATTTAGCAAGAAAGTAGTTTTTTTTTTCTTCTTCAATTCCACTTCCATTCTGTCGCTAATAAGCAAGACACTCGATCAGCTGTTTTCCAGCGCATATCGCTCCCACAACGTTCGTTCAAGGAACGAACCTCCTCCTTGTGTGCAACGAAACTCGAACGAACTTTGTGAAACAATGAAACATAATGCTTTTGATGCATGCGAGACAGTAATTCCATAACTACTTAACTTAACGTAATTTCACAACCATAATGTTACAGATTAATAACACATAAACAAAGCCACTCAACACCTTCAAAAACATAACAGACACCTCATACGTCTTGTCAACCTACTCACCAGTTCTCCTCGCTGCTGGGAGAAAGGGCTGGGGATTTGTAAATGTACACATTCGCTAAATAAAGCGATTAGGCAGGGCAACCGATCGAGGCTACTCCTACCCCCAAATCAAAGTCCTTCAAAAGAAGGCATCGTATACTTACCCATATAATAATGGGAAAAATGCAGTTAAAGACGAAAAGAATTTAATTTTAAGCGCATAATGAAGTTAAAATTTCATAACAAATACGGGCCATTACATATCACTCACGAGAGAGAGTGAGATTTTATTTTTTCCTCCTCTTCCTCTTCTCTTTGTTCATTAACATGGGACCGACGTAATTTACTTCAGAGTTTGGGAACCAACTCACAAATTATAAAAAGGCAGATACAAAGAATTATATTAATAATTAATCCTGAAATTTAAAATTCATTACCCATTTAAAATTTTTATCTTATACACTGCGTAATTTCTGAACGCTTGTGTTTAGCCGATTAATCAAGCATACCAACTTTTTTTCAAGTGCTTCAGCTCAAACCATTATCGTACGATATAAAGCTTATATATATTATATCTTGTTACGTGTTCAACTGATGTGCAGGAGTAGGTGTATATCTTATTTCAGACTTGCGTGTTGCAAGTGCTAAAAACCATTGCACACTGTGTGCCTCCCTCGTAAGCCTACCTGTCCTCATGTCAGGCAGCTCCCACTAGTTCTCATAACTATGAAACCCACTGAAATGTCACATCCAGTTTCCATTTAAATCAGTGCCACTAATCTGCGGCATTGCTAAGCACCCAATCACTGAAGCACTCATCTTTCTCCTTTCACCTTCCTATCTCTTCCTTCTGTTGGAGTCTCTCCTTTACCTTTTACTCCCTACTTACCTTCTGCTCAGGCAGAGTACCTCACCTTCAGTGCCAATTCATGCACTGACATTTTGCATTGCTCCACAGGAGCGCACCAGCACCACAGTGCCACTCAACCAAAAGCAACCTCTTATAAGCCATTGCACCTGTAATGAAGAAACAGAGTGCCACACAACCGGTGTTTCTGCCCATAAGAACCACAGCTCATTCAGGAACACCTCATTAACAGTGTATCTGCCAAGTTAAGGACCATAGACTTCCTTCAGGAGCACTCCATTTGCTAAAGCGTAATCCGCCCATAAGGACTCAGACTCCCTTCAGTAAAATCTATCAACTTTCCCCTAGTGTGACCTTCATGCACGGCACACTCATCCACAGTGACATCTCATTCAAAGGTGCCACCCATTGAAGTGCCACTAATCTAAGGACACTTCCTCATCGTCACAAAAGCTTTTCCTCTGGGAACACCCAAGTAACTCACTCAGCACCCTTTCCCCATCAGCAACATGTCCACCGAGGAGCACCAATATTTTAGGAATATAGGGAAGGAGGACGGTCTTTCCAGGCCAGGCCCTTTCAAAGGTTTGTCAAAGGAACAGATTGCTGAGAAGAGAAAGTATGAAGAAGAACAAACACAGCAAGAAGCCGAGTTTTCCCGAGAGGAGAAGAAAAGAGAAGAAAGACGAAGACAGCATGAACTAGCCCTCAAAGACAGGGAGCTTGAGTTGGAGAGAGCCAAGAAGGAAAGCACATAAGCTTTAGCAGCACAACAAAATCTAGCCCCACTCTATCTGCCATAAATGTTTTCTAAAAAATCGACAGTCAATAACCTTGTGGGAAAATGGACTGAAGATGCTAGCCGGAAAATGGCTCGAAGAGATCGGGAATTCCTCTTCGAGACCTATGACGTCAGCCTGGCTGAGAAGGCCTTATTGCTTACCAAGCACCTAAACGGGAAGGCTAAGGCTGCTCACCGAGCCCTGGAAAGAGATCAACGAGGGGACATGGCTGCCGTCCAATGAGGCCATCGCTAAGGCGTATGAAATCACTCCTGAGAGGTGGAGACAAAGATTCAGAGGTATGGCTAAGAATGTCGACTGGTCCTGGACAGAATGGGCCTGTCACAAGACCCAAGCTGGGACCCGTTGGTTAGAGTCTATGCGGTCGACACCTTTGAGGATTTGTTCAACTGACCATGCTGGAGGACCTCTTCCAGTGTGCAGCCGGGCCTCTGGCTGTGTATCTTAATGATATGCAGCCAGCCACCATCAAGGAAGCCTGCCGCTTAGCTGATGCCTGGGAGACATACAACCCTTCCCATGGCACCTTGCAGCGCAAAATAGTGCCACCCGGACACCTCTTGGGCCTAAATCGCTCACGGAACGGCCCGCCTGACAAACCTCCGTGCCCCATCTGTAAAAGGTATGGCCATGCTGAAGCAGATTGCCGCTATAAAGATAGCAATCAGCAGGGCAACAACTCTCGGCAGCCTACCAGCAACCGTCAGTCCTCCTCTCCACCAAATTCAGCACCGTCTTCCCAGCACACCGTCACTGCCGGGAAATCAACATATCACCAGGGCCCCTGCCGAGACTGTGGAGCTTCAGGACACTCTTCTGCTGGGTATCCTGCATGCCCAAAACATGTGGTCCCTGAAGAGAGGCATGTGAACATGATTAGTGCCACCGCCTCCCCTTAGCTGAGCCGCCGGAGAGAACTCACCCTGAGAGGGTCTGGACACAGTCCGTCTCAGTGGCTTCTCTGGATGGTTCCAGCCCCCCAGTGAACCTGCCAACTACTGCCAATACTGGCTCAGACATCAGTCTGATTGATTGGGCTCGAGTGCCAGCCAGTGCCAAGGTAGAGGAGCACACCAAGTGGACCGTGACCTGGGTGGACGAACAGTCCCTGACCGTCCCCACAGTTGAGCTCAGGGTGATTACCCCTGGAGCAACAAGGTGCATCGTCTTGGCGTTGTCAAGCGACTGGGCAGGGAGTGAGTTCCTGCATGGTCAAGACATCCTCTGGGGATGTCCCACTCCCACACCACTGTTGCCTGACTGCTTCCGCCAGCACATCCAGCGCCCGTCTTCAGATAGGGACACAGCCTTTGTGACAGTTGTGCCACCGTCAGCCGATACTAATCCACCGCATTCACCTGCTAGGCCTAGTCCGCAGGTCTTGTGACCGGACGGCCACCAACGCATTCTCCCTCATCCCAAAGGGATTGCTGGAAATTACCGCTGCAGGACCTGCAACGTGAAGGCCACTCTGAGAGATGGGCAAAGTGCCCCAGGCCAGGCTTTTCGCAGCAGCCAACTCCACTGACCAAGAGGCCCAGTCCTCTCATTAAGACAGGAATCGCTGTCCCAGATCACGCCAGGGACACCGAGGGGTCTTGATCCCCCGGGTCCCCTTTCAGCTTTGTCTGACACCAATCGCTTCCAGTGTCACTTGCAAGCACTGATCAGTGCCAAGCTCCACCCATCTTGGCTGGTTGCTCCCTGCCAAGCGTACTTCCCGAGCCTGGCCCTGAGTTAGTGCCAGTGCCGGATCCAGAACATGACTCGGATCCTCCTACGGGAGATCCACCAAATCTCATGACTGTGATCATCGCACAGTGCGAACCTCCGCCCCTGATGTTTCTCCTTCCCACACTCTTCCACCTGCTGAGGACGACCCTCTGGTAGGCCTGGACATTACCTCTTTTCTGGTCGACCAGGAGCTGTCCGGCCAGGACGCAGATGCTGGTTCTCTTCCCACGACGGTTGTCGCAGCAGCCGGAGTAGGAGACTGGCCCATAGCCCTTGAGGCTGCCCCTGATCCTGCTCCTGACGGCACTCCTGGCAGTTCTTCAGAGTCAGTATCCTCATCGCCCCTAGGAATGGCCTAGCCAGACCCTGGAGGCCCCGAAGAAGAAGAAGTGGGGAAGAAATTAACTTAGTGAGTCAGAGCCATAAGCTCTCTTGGCACTCGTGCCCGTTGGCACAGTGCTGCTTCCATCTCAGAGCGATCCTGGCACCTGCCCAGAGAGGGTAGCCTGCGTGACCTCTGAGCCCGTAGCATTAACCATTAACCACTTAGGCCTTTCTGCTACTAACCCTTTTCTAACTAACCTCCTTCCAACCCACTCTAGACTCAAACTGATATATTACTTAATCATACATTGTGAATTACCCTTCAGGTGCGTCATGTTTCAATTTGTTGCATGTTAGTCGTACAGCATAGTGCCGATCATAACTCAGCTTGTGCCATTCGTTAGTGCCAGCTCGTTCAGTGCCAGAGTCATGGGGATAGTAGGTTAGGTTAGATTAGGTGTTACAGTGTGCATTTGTCTGGAGGCGTAGGTTTCTCCCATCCTCTAGCCAGTTAGTAGCTGCATCCATACCCTTAGGTAGGTTAGGCCTGTAAATTAGCCAATTCAGAACCCCTCTTAGCAGTTAGGTAGGTTCCTTTAGATGTGCAGTGCCACAATCCACCTTATGTAGTGTCACGGGCCAGTCGGGAGGAATTAGCTAAGACCCTCACACCTCAAGGGTGTGAAGGGCCTTTTGCTAGGGGGACCTGTCAAGGATAAACATCCCTCCCTCCTGTAAATTTCATTTCTTTATTTAATTTTGAAATAATCTGTTATTCATTTGACTATCGTGTCAGGCCATCTCAAATTGGCGGCGTCGGATAGAACCAGAACCTATTTGAACCAGACAGTAGCTGTTAGCCCCGAGAGGAGATAGGCCTCCTTATCCCCCCTCTCCCCAACATTGTACGACCCAGAGAACAATAAAACCCCCTTTCCACCCCCATCACGCGATGGGGAGGCATGTAGGTATGGGGAGGTCAAAAACCATTTAAGCGCTAGGGCCGGGTAGGATTCTAATCTGTAGACACCCAAATGATAAGTGTGCTTTTCCTCTGCCCTCTTTGTTGGTTCTTTTGACATACTTGCAGGTACAGGTGGCCTAAAAACTCGACGCCCCAAGACGCCATGTTTTTGGAAGCAGACAGACGCTCCTCTGACCTCATCTGTAGCGTATGTGCTGAATTTTTCCCGCTACGCTGGTTGAACTGACTCTGTTGGACAGCTGGAACGGTTGTTAGGCGCCAACAACAGTCATAAATGGTTCATACATTGCAAGTAGTCAATAACCAGCCCTTTCCCCTTTCACTTAAACTCCTTAAAATTCCATTTCTTTAAACTTTAACTCCTTTCTCCACAAAGCAATCCTCCTTTGTTCGAGTCCTGCTTGCATCCCCATATCTCGCCATTTTTCGTGCCTTGAATTCAAGTAAAGATCCCATGATACCCATCAATTATCCCTCCCCCAGTGCAATTTAAGGGCTATTTAGGTTAAGCAATATCAGTGTTGATTTTATCTTTGTGTGAGTGCGATCACGTGTTCACTGTTAAAGCCTACGCTGCTCCAATTCTCAGATTGTGCCTACGTGAATTCATTATAATTATCTGCTGGGCTACGTAGGGCTAACATTCATGCGTAGAGTATCCTCATTTATAAGGGGATTCCATTTCCTTCAGTGTGAGAATCATTCCTAACTTAGAATGTCTCTTTCAGGAAGACAGCGGATCGATCATAATCCATGCTTCAGTATCTCATCTGCCACCAAAATCCTGAAAATTCTGGTCACAGTCATTACCAAATTCCGTTGTGGCCAGAAAACATTCATATGGAATTATTCTCCCCATTCTGGAGTCCCATCATATGCATTACCTGGAGACTATTTCAAATAATCAGGGCAAGACTGAATGTTATTATATATATATATATATATATATATATATATATATATATATATATATATATATATATATATATATATATATATATATATCTTTCTATATATATATATATATATATTTATATATATATATATATATATATTATATACCTTAGTTTAAGCATACAGCCAGGAAATGATAGCAATGTAAAGGAAGAGTCAGGTAATAAGTCCGAAATTTCTCAAGTTCCTTTACTGTGACTTCCACAAGATGCTAGAGATTCCTCTGCAAATGACTTTTCCTCAAGCAAGGTTAGTTAATATCTCCAAGACAGTTTCTACCTAGTTTGCTTCCTCGTTTTAACTTAAATTCTATCAACATGTTAAGTTTTCGTATCGCTTCAAGGCCTCTTGGGCACATCATTTAACCGATATTGTTACACAAGCTACATCAAAATTCCAATTTTATATAGTGGTTGCAAATTCTTTTCTACAATCCACTCATAAGACTCAAGCTTACCTTATCCGTCCACATAAATATTGCTCTCGTATTTTAGGTGCTGGACCTTGCGTTTCTCTTCTCTTTGTTCATTAACGAGCAATGACTTTGCTTCACAATCATTCCTGTGAGGATCTCATGCTGTGTCTTTATGCAAACAATTCAAGACAGCTTTGACGACACTCTCAGAGTGCAGACTATCCTGGTTCTGGGTTGACTTGGTTAATACAGACCTGCGTCCTGGAGGTAATTATCGAAATGTCCAGCATCAACTTGACTGATGAAGGTATTGTCCCGTGTTTGTTAGCTTATTTGTTGTCTAGCCTGTCTGTTCAAAAGTTACATCACAATCAACGAAAATGACATGTTGAGCTTTCAACTGCCGTTGAATTTCATAAATACATAAAAAGTTGAAAATCGTTTTAGGAAAATACTCACCCACACTCAAGATTCGTATTTACCAAGTATCATTAAAATGAAAGAAAAATGAAATGTGACATTTAAACTGACCTTTCACTTATAAAAATATGGGAAAAATTGAAAATATATTTGAGAAAACTACTCAAAAACCACATTTACCAGGTTCCATTAAAGTCATGTAAAACTCAAAGCTTCCTATTTATACTGACCCTTCACCTTAAATAAAAAAGGTACAGAATATTTGAGAAAAAATACGCACCTATCCCAAAGAAACTTCTTTGCCAGAGTCGTTCAAATCAAAGAAAAATAAAATGCTGATTCCAATAGACCCTCTACCTTAAAAACAATGGAAAGGGTCTCAAATGTTTAAGAAAAATGTCCACTCACTGTCAATTTTTGCGTATAACACGACTTTTACAATTTAGATATGATCGAAATACTGGAATGGTTTCAAAGAGGAGGATGGTGAGTCACTGGCCAAATATGAGTAAGATATATGCTCGATAAAGTGGAGACAACGTCTTGTCTTGTTTTGACAGAGAGAGAGAGAGAGAGAGAGAGAGAGAGAGAGAGAGAGAGAGAGA
>NC_089794.1:54212858-54237858 GCF_040412425.1 Macrobrachium rosenbergii | reverse complement strand
AGAAGCAGGCCTGGTGGGGGCAGCGCCACCCCCGCCCAGCATTTAGGTGGGGTCTTCCCCTGCCAGTGAGAGCCTCCTCTGCCCAAGAGGTGTGTACCTGTTGGGGGAACAGAGCAGACATCCCCCCCTCTTTCTCTCTCACTCTCGCGAGAGTGGAGATTCAGTTCCTGTTCTTGAGGTGGGAATTGGAACAGGGACATACCATGCCGTGTGGACAGTGGAGCATGAGTTTCTTTGGTCGAGGAACGCTTAGCAACGGCCACTATTATGGCTTCGAGGGGATGTCTGTTGTTAAAAATTATATTTGAATGGTCATCAGATAGTGATCCAGTGAACTGTCAGTGAACAGATATCCCTAGGTGAATGAGTCTTCACTCTCAAATTTCATGTTAGGCCGACAAGTCACATGGAAGGAATCCCCATTATTTCGGGAACTGGCTTCATGCGAGAGCACATAGTGGCTCTATGTGGGGTTGACGGGGGTGGGGGGGAAGTGGAAGTGGAAGTGCTGATGCCAGTGGGAACAAGGCTGTACCAACATTTATTTATTATTAAAGTAGTTTAACCAGACCACTGAGCTGACTTTCAGCTCTCATAGGGCTGGCCCGAAGGATTAGATTAAAATACCAGGTCTAGGCCTGAGGCCAAGCACTAGGACCAAATAGGTCACTCAGTGCAATGATGAACGAGTTAAAATGGAATTAAAAACTGCACACAGGCACAAGCTCTCATAATGGAACACATGCATAAAACAAATACACTGCCTCATGCTTCCTTACATACACACTAAAAAGGTATATTAAAATTCAAAATATAAGTTAAGTAATATTTAAAAATGTTGCTTTCTTAAAAATTCAACAAATGCTATAAGGATTTTCGTGCTTTTTTATATTTTATTAATTAAATCACAGTTCCTCATGAACATCAAAATTGGAATGACTGAAAATGTAAAAGATTCTGACAAAATTTCCTCCATCGATATATTTCCGAAAATTGACAGTCGCAGTTGGTCATACTTTGGACACTCACATAACACATGTCTGACCGTTATCATCAGCCTGCACTCTGAGCACTCAGGAGCTGGGCCACGTGGACTGCTCATTAAGTGCCCATGTGTCAGACGAGTATGGCCTATTCTGAGACATGTTAGAATTACTTGTGCGTGTCTCTCTCTCTGATATGATGAACTCCATTTTTTAACATTAGGTTTTATATGTTTCAATTTATTATTTTCAGGTTCTTCATTCCATATATATTGCTATTTATTTATGATACCCTTTTTATGTGTGTTACATAATCAGTAACAGGGAGATTCACATTTGATCTTGTCAAGTGGGTTGCTTCTTTGGCTGCTTTGTCTGCCTCTACATTTCCTTTGATCCCTACAAAAGCAGAGATCTAACATATTTCTACGTTTTTTCCTTTATAAGTTGTGGAGAAATAATTTAATTTGATGTCTCATATTATGTTTTTTATTTGTAACTCTGAATAGCTTCTATAGCACTTCTCTAGTCAATAAAACTCACAAAATTATTGAATGATGTTTCTTTCATTATTTTTATAGTTGATGCAATTCCACACAATTCTGCTGTGTATACTGAAGCAGGCTGTACCAACAACTTTCCGTCTTGGGAGAGTGACGGCCTTATGTCAAAGTAGCCCAGGCAGCCAAGTGGGATACGGGAGTGGTGTCCGCTAGCCCTGAGGTAGGGGAGGTAATCACTCCCTCCCATCTTTACTCCCTACCTGTCGTCCCAACACGAAAATCAGAAGAAGGTACACTCACATATATTAATCCCCATACCAAGTGGGCAGACTTCACGCAGCCAGGGGTCGCTACCATCGTTGATGGAAAGGCGAATGTACCTTTTATTAATGTAAGTAGTAATAGGTTAGAATTAAGTAGTGAGTCTCTTTGTGACGAACCGTGGCTTAGAAGGCTGCTGAAAACAGCTGTCAAAGCAACGCCTTTAAATTACCTCAGTTATGTTGAAGACATAGTTAGGGAATACCAAGATGTGATAGCAATTGGAGATGAGCTCCCTTGGACATCCGTAGCAATATATATATGCATATATGCATAGATGCATACTATATATATACTATATATATATATATATATATATATATATATATATATATATATATATATATATATATATATATTATAATATATTTACATTTACTATATATATATATCCGTCATATAAATAGACTCGACTATATATATATGGAGGCCCTATTAAGGCAAAATTAGCTTGTAATATATATGGATATTGCATATAAATATATTAATGAATACATGTATTGTTGACAAAAACTGCAAGTAACATGAAAACTATCTATAGATTTATATATATATATATATATATATATATATATATATATATATATATATATATATATATATATGTATATATATATATGTATATATATATATATATATATATATATATATATATATATATATATATATATAGATATATATATATATATATATATATATATATATATATATATATATATATATATATATATATATATATATATATATATAGCTATATATATACACACACATATACATATACATATACATACATACATGCACATATATATATATATATATATATATATATATATATATATATATATATATATATATATATATTTATATATATATATATATATATATATATATATATATATATATATATATATATATATATATATATATATATATAATATCTACTGATCACTTTTTACCAGATAACCAGAGCAACCACACCGTAAGTCCCTGATGATGCAACAGGAACTGCTCTCGCATCCTCCGCCACAGAAGAAAGCTGAGAGAACCGAGCATCACCTGAAGAGGAGATCTGCTGAGTCTCAGTCTCGTCGAAACTTCGGATTCTCCGACACTGGGCCAAAATACGAAACTCGGGACATTTCGTGAGATTTGGAAAAGTTTTGAATATGTACAAAATTTGTAATGAGATTGGTGTTTCTCGTAGTTAGTCGCTCACAACTCGACAGACTCGTCTGTAAGGTCGAAAATCCCTGTGAATCCAAGACAATCAAGTCCTAAGGAAAGTTTTAATTACCTGTTCACTTGCCAGCGCGAAAGAAAGCAGAGGAAAAGAGCTCTCTCTCTCTCTCTCTCTCTCTCTCTCTCTCTCTCTCTCTCTCTCTCTCTCCCTGTGTGTGTGTGTGTATTGACAACTGCGTAAGAAAGGAGAAACCAGGATTTTTAGCAGAGTGAATAAAAATGAGAATAAGTGACAGAATGAATGAGGCCAAAACAAAAAATGAAAATATAGGAAGGACGAAATACTGAGATATAAAGTCAATGTTGGTTACCGTTCTATTCCAGTGGCTGAGTTGAAAGCACCCAGCCAGCGAGGGAAACAACTATAAAATATTACTGAAGAAGTAAAAAGAAAAAAGATAAAAAATGGAGGAACACTATAGTGATCTTTTAAACATATTTGAAATAAAGTTCAGTCCTCAATAACAGATAATGTTTCTTATGGGTGTATATCACCTCTTGAGTTTTGAATCAGGGTGTAAAAATGAGGTCACATGTATTGCAATAAAGAAATTCAAGCAAAATACATAATGGTTTACTAATCTAATTTCTTTGATGATCAAACAACGTACTCATAGTCAAGCTCGAGCCCGTACACACAAACACTTATAAAAGCATGGAAACGTACACACAAACACTTATAAGAGCACGGAAACGTACACACCAGCGGTATTACGGAAAACTCATCACGGGTTAACAAAACAGAAAAGATGCTTGTTTCCTCTTGAAACAACATCAGTAGAAGTTCATAAAGGAATTACAAACTTTGCCCTCCCATCAACCGCCCAGCGTTCACTATTGAAAAATTGCCCAGCAATACTTTTGTTTCTTCACGCAGATGTAATACATTTATTTCGACGTGAATCTGGCAGACTGAGAGAGAGAGAGAGAGAGAGAGAGGAGAGAGAGAGAGAGAGAGAGAAAGGAAAATGATACCAAACAAGTTCCTCAGGAATATTATTAGTTATCATGGATATTATTCACTCCAACTCTGCAAAACAAAGGAAATGTTTACGGAGAGAGAGAGAGAGAGAGAGAGAGAGAGAGAGAGAGAGAGAGAGAGAGAGAGAGAGAGAGAGAGACTGGCAAAATATCTTTACTGCCTAAATTTCTCTTCGCAAAGACTGATGGGACGGGAACTTAAAACCTTTTTCACGGCGTCCTACGGTGGAATCATAAGAAAATGAAAATATGGACCTAAACAAAGATCTAAAGGACCTTCCGTGGAAAATAACAGAATTTAGTAATTATAGAAAACCTGGACAAAAACCAAATCCCGAAAATTAAGAGTAGGGGGAAAGAAGTAACCAATTAACTATTTACAAAAAATCCATCAACACAAGATCTTCGGAAAAAGCTGTTACTGGACAATTATAAGTTAAAAATGAAGAACTTATTTCATAAGGTGTATATTACAAAACATTTTGAAAGTTAATGACTAAGTATTGTGCATGGTTACAGATTAAAACAGAAATAAAAAATAAAAACCAAAATTAAGATAAGCTTAAAGTGATGTACCGAAAACAATTTGAGGAACATAGTCACAGATTTTATTTAATATTGTAATTGGAGACTAACTATTTTGTACATTGAACATTTTTAAATAAAAGATAGAAAAAACACAATTTTTTTTTTTTTTTTTAGTTTTGCATGTAGTGAGAGAAGCTACTTTCCATTCACAGAGTGAACTGAGGTAAGAAGATCACCTCCTTCCTTCAGGTTTCGATCCCCGGAATCGTTGCGACTTCGGATGACGCCAACAAGTCGATGGATCATCAGTCAGTCAATCACCTCCTGGCATTTCCATTTCGACAGGTAATGGCAAACACTAATGGCTCCTCTTCCGGTTATGAGAGAGAGAGAGAGAGAGAGAGAGAGAGAGAGAGAGAGAGAGAGAGAGAGAGAGAGATAATATTTTTGAAAGGGAGGCCTTCGAATTAAAAAAAAAAATGCTCAAAGAGATATGTAGAAGGAAAGATCTGTAAGTTATTAATTCTACGAATGATTAGAAGAGCCGGAAAAGTGAATAAAAAATCATTTGATGAAGCGAACAAATAAAGAGAAATAAGCATTTGACAAAGAGCAGAAACAAGTCAAGGCTGAAGCAGAGACGATAATGAATAATACTGAATAAAAGCAGACACTACAATGCCAAAGTAAATTACAGAATGAAAGTTTATTTAAGAGAATAATGCAGAATAAGTCGAGTATTAAATAACAAACCAGTAAACATTGACAAAGTAAAGGGATGAACATATGAGTAAGTGAACAAACTGCTTTGTTAAAGTAAAATTGAAATATGAACAAAGAAAGGAATTAAATCATCCTGAAGACACTAATGAATTGGTATTCTGACGAGCGAAGTGATAACAGGAAAAAGGAAATATATCTAGAGAGTGAAAGGCCAAACACATAGATGAAATCACAGAGCGATAAACCAATTCAAGATAAATTGATAAAAACATTTACATAATAAATGCAGTGTGTTCATATATTTTTGTGCATAACAATGATAGTTTACAGGAAATGAACGCCACGTTTAGACTTGCCGTCGTTCAGCCCAGGGCCAGTCTCTCTCGCCACTACCTAAGCATGCTGAATGATGTAACCTAAGTCCGATATTCTTGAAGGTACGTAACGTCCCCCGCCCCGTAGGTGCACTGGAGGCATTACTTAAAGTTCTTTTCAGTGTCCCTTCAGCCTCTATCTGCAACACCTGTCTCTCCTTTTACTGTACCTCCCTTCGAATTCTCTTTCTTCCATCTTACTTTCCACGCACTCCTAACAATCGTTTCATTGTGCAACTGCGAGCTTTTCCTCCTGTTACACCTTTCAAGCCTTTTTACTGTCAGTTTCCGTTTCAGCGCTGAATGACCTCACAGGTCCCACCGCTTGGCCTTTGGCCCAAATTGTATAATTCAGTCCATTCCGTAAAGTCCCTGGGGCGGGAGTTGTCTCCTCGAGCGTCTTGTTATTTAATACATCATTCTCCAACAAATCTGACTCCGTCAACCAATTAGCTACGGCTATTTCGTGCTTTCGAAGACGTCTCTTGCAAAGGTGATTTTACATGAAAATATCAAAGAGCGGCAACTAAAGGCTGTACAAGTCATGGGCAAAAGTGTTCACTTTGGCTATTATGATTTCCATAAACTTTGACCTTCTAAGAAATTAAAATAAGTGGAACTGAGTAACCCGCTTCTACGTGAAGAAAACTTTGATAAACTCTAAAGACACCAAATGTGAATTTCATAAATGGAACCCTTCCCAGATTTCATTTCCCTTTATTGCTAAGATTTGGTATTCTCTTCCTGCTTCTATATTCTTATCATAGGACTCCGTCCTTTAAAAGACATAGGTCTATCATTTCTTCGGACTGTTAAGCCCCTCTCTTATTTTCGGGCCTGGGCCAGTTAAGGGGACTGAATTGCCCATCCCATCAGCCTCTATTTTAGAAGTAACCGACGGGATACCTTATCACTTATCATACAAAACACAAACTCGCGAATGTGCAATTCGCATCATAAAGAATCCTATGATAATCTTTAAGGAAACATATTTGCCTAAATCGCCATATGGAAAAGGTAAATATAAATCCTCATTCAAGAATATTTAATTCATGAATGGCAACTTTTTTTTCTGTTATATTATTTTTCATATTGAAAAACTTAACTGCGTGAATCAGAACGAGAGATTTTGGTGTATCATTGTCCCGGATTCATCTTTGTCTGCCGCATCGTTTATCAAAATTTACTCATTTTCACAGACGCTGATTTGTATGAAACTATTATGTAAGATCCCTCGTGTACACATTTCTTTAGAAGTGTGGCTCCATTTCTCTCACGTCCTCGCAAATATAATACAAAAGTGCCTGTGTGTGTTTCGTTGTGGATCCTGTTTTTTTTTTTTTTCAAAAGCAGAACCACCACTTCGTCACTCATCGTCCTCACTCAGCAAAGAAAGAAAACCTTCCCTGAATACGAATTCTCTTATCAGCCTTTAATGACAGAGTCGTGGATGGCGTCTTCAGTCCCACGTGGACTCCTAAAATTCCGATTGTCATTCCAAGGGAGTTGAAAAGGATTCCTGGGAGGTCGACCCATCTTTACTTAAGGGCTATTTCTGCGCCTCTGGCAGTGCCAATTTAAAAGTACCTTAAGCTGAATCGCAGGGGATTTCATACAGTCCATTTGATAC
Source organism: Macrobrachium rosenbergii (assembly GCF_040412425.1). NCBI lineage: Eukaryota > Metazoa > Arthropoda > Malacostraca > Decapoda > Palaemonidae > Macrobrachium > Macrobrachium rosenbergii. The sequence continues at coordinate 54,230,576 of NC_089794.1, read as the reverse complement.
AAAAAATCTTCCTTGAAAATTATTCAAGGAGTTTGGGATTACGAAATACAACACATTTTTTTGGTTTCATGAGATAGATTATGGAATATAATCTGGTTTACTTTTATTCTCTCGCAGATTTATAATAAAGGTTCGTTCTCAACTTGTAGACTCATACTAAGAGTAGAAAAGTTACTAGACACTTGCACCTCAAGAACTTCCCATGGAAGGAGGACGGTTGGAATACGTGGGTGGTTTCATGCCCGTAAGTTTCCCGAGTATGATTTTCTAGGAACCAAAGCAACAGAAGGAGATGGCACAAGGCTTGGCAACATAAGTAGAACAAATGAGAAGATAATGAAACCTCGACCTGAATTTTTGGAGCATTGAAAATCGATGGAAAAGATGTTCATTTGTTATCACAGGGAAAAATACCTAAAACCAGAAAAGGTACCATAAACGAGATGAATGATGCGATAAACAATTGCATTCCATTACCTTGAGAGGTAATTAAATTTTCTGTTCGTTGCCACACATTTTTCAGGATTTGCAGATTGAATAGGGACATTAGCTTCTCAAAAAGAATGGTCAACAAATGAAAATGTTGGTAACATAATTGTTAACCTTATGTATATGTGTATTTAAGAGTTGTATATAAGTGAAAAATGTCAATTTCTCGTTTTTAAACCCTTTTAATTATTTGGATGAATCAATCAATCGCTCAATTCTTGTGGCACCCACGGGGTTGCATAGGGCCTCGACGAACTCATGCCACCACATTCTGTCCTGGGCTTACTCCTCAAGATCTCCCCAACACTCATCTCCTGCTTCCCGCCTCATTGTCCTCAACCAAGTCTCCTTTGGCCTACCTCTACCTCTTCTACCGAGGACAACCCACCCTGGTGTATCTCGTGCTTTTCCCTCTCTTCTATACACATGGCCTAGCCACTTCCAGTGTGAGAACCTAACATACTCATTGACCGGCTGCACCCCTGTTACTTCTCCAATTCTACTATTTGATATACTATCTTTCCAATTAATTCCTAATATTCTTCTGAGCGCCTTATTCGCTGTGCTGTACCATGACTCATGCCCATAAATCAAAATACTCCTAACCATTATCTTATAAATTTTGATTTTGTATGCACAGAAAATTTATATTATTCCAAATATTTTTAAGCATTCCCATTGCCTGATGAGCTTTTTTAATCTTTTCATAAATTCTGTGCTCAGAAAACCATCCTTATCTATGTAGATAAGGATGGTTCTCTGAGCACAGAAGTACCTAAATATTTACACTTATCCACTTGCTTGACAACCATGCCTTCAATTAGACAATCCTGTGCATTTTCAATATTCACATTCATGATTTCAGTTTTTCCACTATTTATAACCAAACTAACCTTTCGACCTTCACTCACTGGACAATCCAGCACTCGCTTTTCTGGTCCCTCGCAGATCAAAACTATATCATCAGTATAATCTAAGTCAAAAAGTTTCCCATTTTCTTCCCAGAGTGTACCTGCATTTGTTTCTCTTTTAACCCTTCTCATAACGCAATCTACGACCAATACACACAACAGAGGAAACAGAATGCCACCCTGAATCACACCAGACTTAACTTCAAATAGATCACTCAAACAACCATCAACCATCTCTTTACAAGATGTACCCTCATGCATGTTCATAACTCTCACAAACTTTTCCGATATTCCATAAAACCTCATATTTTTCCCATAGTCCGTCTCGAAATACTATCAAAGGCCTTTTCAAAATCAACAAAAAGATTTAACGGAGTTTTCATTTTGCCTAACTATGAAGATCTGATCACCGCAACCCCGCCCCTTTCTAAAACCGGCCCGTTCATCCCTCAGAGTACCATCAGCCACTGGCTCCAACCTATTCAACAATACCCTACTGAAACTTTTCAAGGCTAAAGGAGACAGTGATTCCCCTCCTATTAGCACACCTACTCAGATCTCCTTTCTTTGGAACTTTAATGATCACACCATTCTTCCAACCTGATGGTATTATCTCTGTCACTCATATCTCACTGAATCTATAACATCTTCAAGATAAATACTAATCCATATTCCTCCACTTAAAACATTTCCGGGAATAAACCATCCTCTCCTGGTGCCTTATAATTCTTCAACTGTTTTATTGCCTTAGCTACTACTTCTAGCCCGATCTCGCCTTCATCAATATTTAAATCTTCCTGAGCAGGCGGTAGAACCTCTTCTGGGGGGAATGGTCTATTAAGAACTGTCTCAATGTGCTCTTTCCATCTATTTCTGATTTCAACATTTTTGGTCAATAAATTACCTTCCATATCCCCGACTGGCATATCCTTACACTTACCAGCACTGCCACTCAGCTATCCAATTGCTTGATATGCTATCCTTTGACTCTGACCATCATTTTATTCATTAATTTTTCAGTTTCCGCAACCTTTTCATTAATAGATCTTCTTTTATCTCTCTTAGTGAGCCTTTTAACTTCTGAATCCAAATTCAAGTACTTAGCTCTTGCTAATTCAAAATCTTCATCATTAACAAAATGCATCTCACTCCTAAATTTTGCCTCACTTCTCTTGTTGATCATATCCCATGTTTCCTCAGACATCCACATCTTTTCCTCAATCTGAGTCTTCTTCTGATCGTACAACCAGCAGACTCATGCACAGCTTTATTCACATCCCAAGACATCTCATCTACACTTCCTCCTCCCTCCCTCCTCCAATGTTTCCAGCACCAAAAACCTGTTTCTGCATTCTATGTTAAATTCCTCCTTTTCCTCTCTTTCCCTTCTGAGCACCTACCAACAACAGGTATTTCCTTCTCGTGACTTTTTAGCTTAAGTCTTATTTTTGCAACGCTGAGCTGATGATCACTACCAATATCTGCTCCCCGATTAACACGAACATCTAGCAAAGAGCTTCTATGCCTTTTACTAAAAACAATATGATCAATCTGATTATTACATTTTCCACACGGTGACACCCGAATCGTCTTGTGTATATTGTGATGGTGAAAAAGTGTGCCCCCAAGACTAAGTCATTTGCTAGACAGAAACTTCCAAACCTTACTCCATTTCCACTCATCCTACCACCGACCCCATCTTACCCATACAAGCCTCAAATCCCTCAGTCGAGCAACCCATTATTGCATTGAAGTCTCCAATACAAACCAAAACATCATGTCCAGCAACTCTTCCTATTCCTTCCTGCAACTTTCCATACAATGTGTCTTTCCTTTCATTAGGTGCCTCATTAGCGTGTGCATAACACACAAACAGACTGATGTTACCATGATTTGACTTGAACCGTGCGTACAGCAGTCGCTTGTCCAAAGGATCCCATTCACATAGAGCCTTCTCTGCCTTGCATCCCAACAGCAATCCTACTCCCTGATAATGCAATCCATCCCGTCGGCCAGACGTCAACAAACAAATAATGCTCCAAATCAAATTTATTGATTTCATTTAATCTTGTTTCTGTTACAGCATAAATGTCTAATTCATAACTTTAAAAAACTGCCGCTAACTCCTCAATTTTGCTATCCTGATTTAGCGTTCACACATTTGGATGAATATACATATAGGAATGAATATGATCAACATAATTTCTGATATTAAAAAGAGACAACAAGGAAACAGGGGAAAAGTTTCCCTATTTGCATAGTGCTTGAGCAATTGGGCAGAGGAGAAAGGAAGAGACCGCATGACGTCACGTTTCTTAAACCCCCATCCCACCCCTGCGCGTGAGAAGACCTTGTATTCTCTAGACCTTGGCCATATCAACCTTGCACATACTGTACTTTCGCTTCCCATACCTCTTCTACCCATCTACACAGCACTTTCTAGCCCTTCCTCTCTTCCTTTCTCATAATACTTTTGAATTAAACATGCTTATCATCAACCTATGGTTCTCCGTTTTTATCACATAACCAAACCATCTCAAAACACTCCTTCCACCTATGCTAACCTAATTACCAATCATATAGATATCACGAAAACCCTGGCGGCATAGCACATAGATATCACGAAAACCTTGGCGGCATAGTACACCCTTGTCCCAGACGTTCTACCACTCAATATCCTGCTTACACATTTCAACACACACTTTGCTTTCGTCGTAAAAACTTTTAATTACTCTCAACAGTTTATCATCAGTATCATGCATATTCAATATGCTCCACCTTTTCTCTCTAGCGATTTTATTATAAAGTTTTTTTTGGGGTTCATGGATGCCAAATAATGCTGTGTTCTTTTAATCTGAAATTTCTCATATAAATTATTTCTGAGAAGCTGTGATCAACACACCAACTCCTTTTTCTCAACTCATTGCTCTTCCCCTTCCAATATTCCTGTCGTCTCTTACTACTTTCTATATCATTACCCGACCAGACATATACATGTCGACATACTTATACAGGGGCAGAGTACTGGGTTCACAGTCACCAGGTCTATGGTTCGACCCTAGCCTGCAACCCACCAGTTGAACAGGCTGCGAATGGGTACCAGTGCCAGCTGGGAACAAGATAAGGATGCCGGGCTATTCTTGTTCCCAGCTGACACTGGTACCCATTCGCAGCCTAGAGATTTGTTCAAAACTCGGAAATAAGAAAAACTCCTAGCTCTAAAAGAAGTAACGATAAATCCCAACCCCCGGAAAGAAAATTTTGCCACTCGCTAATAATTTGTAGTTAGAATCATTTTTCGTGTCGATCTGAACTCTTTAAAGAAGAAGATGTAACGATGTAATTCCTCAGCTCAGAGAAACCGCCGTTGCCTTTCATTTCCTTAAAAACGGGAAAAGAAAAATACCATTTCGCTTCCTCTATTTTTCCCTGTCGTCATGATTGAAATGGAAACTCCCTTCTCCCGCAAAAAGATATCATTAACCTCAGTGAGTTCTAGTTAACAGCGTTTCATCATCACACATGAGAGAGAGAGAGAGAGAGAGAGAGAGAGAGAGAGAGAGAGAAGTTAAGTATACCTTAGTTTTACCAGACCACTGAGCTGATTAACAGCTCTCCTAGGGCTGGCCCGAAGGATTAGACTTATTTAACGTGGCTAAGACCCAATTGATTACTTAGCAACGGGACCTACAGCTTATTGTGGAATCCTAACCACATTATAGCGGGAAATGAATTTCTATCACCAGAAATAAATTCCTTTAACTCTTCATTAGCCGGCCGGAGAGTCAAACTCGGGCCTAGCGAGTGCTAGGCCACAACTCTACCGGCTTTCCCAACGAAGAGCTTGAGAGAGAGAGAGAGAGAGAGAGAGAGAGAGAGAGAGAGAGAGAGAGAGAGAGAGAGAGAGAGAGAGGATTACGTTACGCTAAGCTTAGTCTACAGAAAAACAAGACATCGTACAGTGTCAAATTAATCAACTAGCTGGGGAATAAGCACGAGCAGCGACCGGAAGACTTTCAAAGCAACAACCACTTCATATTTCTTCACAGAAGTCTCACCAGCAACAGGTTGTCCACCATCAAGTATAATGTGGCACTTACCTCTGACTTGTACAAGCCCTGTTGTTCCCTTTCCATCCATTTCTTTCATATCTTCCTTAAATGCACCTGCAACTGCGAGGACTCCCTGATACCCCAGTGATCCCATTCTGGATTTTTTTAAACCTCCACCTGTCTCTTGAAGCCCATACCATTAATCATATCCTCTTTCTCAGTATTGAACTCTCTCTGTATCCTTAATCAAAATGAGAGCATTCTAAACCCTGCCTAATCCATCCACAACAAACAAAAATTCTTACTTTCAATCCAATCAATTAATGATAGGCTACATCTCCTCCCACTCTTCATTCCACCATTATCAACAATCTCTCTTCAACAATCAAATCCCTTTCTGAAAACATTATCCATATACCTTTATCCTTCCATTATTCTCCCTGTACTAAATCTCTGTCCCAGATTAATAAAGTGTATATATGAACGAATATTTTTCATATGCAATTTTTTGTCGCAGCTATTCTAACAGGAGGGCGCAAGTGCAACACAAAAGCTGATTTAAATCTCTACACACATTTAATCAAATACGCGGAATTATCTGGTATTCTGTTCTCCCTCGGTATCATGCCCTGTGTGTTGATATCTCCCATCGCTGCGCTCTTTGATGTGTCCCGTTTCACCCAGTTTCATCTGTCGCAGATTCCTAGTCTGAGTCTCATCGTTCTCCTGCTCATTCCGTGACTCTGCCCTCTGCTGCAGTCCTCTGATTTTGGTAACCTGCTCTCCATTCTCTCTCTACATCACAAACTTTTTGTTTCATCGAACTGGAATAGTAATTTCTTTTTTTATTTTAATAGGTAACACGTCCACAGGTGTCTTATCTATGTTTGCCTTGCTAAGATTATAACTGTTAGTTGCTAAAGGAGAAGTCTTTGTCTTCAGTGGGTTTTATTTGGAGGTATGTTATTGAAAAATTTATTACCCTTTTCTGAAAGAGATGCAATCTATCCGTCTGTCTATCTATCTATCTATATATCTATCTATCTGTCTATCACGTGGAGGTCGCCCACTCCTGACTCATATTTCTTCACGGATATCAATTATTAGGAAAAATGGACTCGGGTTTTGACAGTTTTGACAGAATTACGATGATTTACCCTTCAAAAATATTTCCAAGAATGAATACACTGTTTTGTCAGATGGAAAAATGAGCCCGGTGCGCGGGAATGAAACTCGAGGTATAATGACAAAAATATTTGCCACAGAAAACGATAATGTTATTTATTAATTTTTTCGTTGTTTTTGAATTGGAATGTGGAAATCTTTGTAGGTTTTTGGTCTTTTGGTGTTACCAGTGTCAGTTCCATATAAAAATATTGTGATTGGTAATGGCTATTAATCTATATCCCCCCACCCCCCAAGTGCGAGGTATATATTAGCTATGTTGTTAGTCACAAAAGAAGAAGAAGAAGAAGAAGAAGAAGAAGAAGAAGAAGAAGTAGTAGTAGTAGTAGTAGTAGTAGTGGTAGTGGTAGTGGTAGTATGAATCCAAGCAGTTGTACTATCGATATAAAAGAAGAGAGGCTCTACCATCATACGTAGAAGAGATGCGCAAATATTCAGTCCGAGAAGGATTCAGCCACGGCTGTAGGAGGCTCTTTGCAATTGCGGATGGCAACTGGTTCGAGGACGCTCAGCCAAGAAGGCCTTCCCTTATTCAGTTATCAATTATGACATTTAGATAAATTTACTTTTTAAATTTCTTGTTTCTCACATAAACATCCGAACAAACAAACAAACATGCATACATACATATATACATACATACATAAACTACGCAACGATGCTGGATAAAATCCCGACGGTCATAAACCTAAACAACATAATCCGGAACTCGAAAATTCCAAAAGTTAATTTACCGAAACGCTGACTTCCGACCGATGAATTCATAAAGCTTATAAATATAAGAAATATAAGAAAGAATATATTAAGTCTTATGAATAGAGGTTGCTATTTTAAGTACTCAACAAATACTCTTATGACGAGGGCCTAAACGTTACACTGTATGTGAGCTGATCAGAAAAAAAAAACCAGAAAACTAACAAATATGGCTAAATACTAAAAGCTCTAAATATATCAGTATATTTGTGTGTGTATACCATTGATGAACAATAAAGGAGTTATAGTAAAATAAACCCCTTTTTTTTTTCTTTTTACGAGGACAGATCTCGTTCAAGGCCATCTGATCACACCACTACTGCCAGTCGATCCATTTATCTGCCAATTCTTCTTAAAACACAATTTCAGACAATAACACATATTAGAAAATGGATTGATGACAGTTTTTAAAGTACGTTTGGGAATTACTGTACATGTTATTTTTGCTATGTGCACCTGCACCATAAAAGCTGACGATAATCTTCACAGTGTTCCTTGAGTGAAACCCAACTGGCCTACAATAATTAGAATTTCCATTTTGATTTAAGTCTCCCAAGACCATTGGCTCGCTTGACCATTTTCTACATCTATCATTTCTTTACGAAAAATATTTTCTATTAGTAATTGTGATTTTATGCCTTACGGTCTGGTTTCATGATGGACGTAGTGATTAGATCTTTTCTGTGCTGTTGATAATGCCATGCAAAAAAAAAAAAAAAAAAAATGCTCCAATCTCTGTGGCACGGGTAACATCAAAAAAATAAAATGGTAACAAGCTATTTTCAGACGCCTCGGGAAACCTTTGCGCGGATTTACAGTAGCTGCACAGTAATTAATTTTAAAAAACATTTAGTCGAATATCCTGAAAAACTCCTAATGCTTGGCATCACATTTCCCAAGAATAAAATGACAACCTTTCAGTCTTTCCTCCTGAGTTATATCTACAATTCGTCATGTACTGATTCTGTCATTATCACTGTTGATGTGAGGCTCAAGAAATGTCAGAAGTGAAAGACTGATCCTTTATTATGTTGTTGTTGTTTCAGATTTAGCTGGCCTTGTGCCAGCACGGGCTCTTGCTCCTAGAGTAGCCCGTAATCTTTATTATTCTCGACAGTAGTTGTTGTTTTAGATTTAGCTGGCCTTGTGCCAGCACGGGCTCTTGCTTCTAAAGCAGCCCGTAAAGCTCTCGACAGGTGCTTATAATACAGAAGGCGGACGGAAAGGTAGCGGGCGACCTGAGGCTCCCCGCTGCGTCCATAAGAAGGTTGTGTTTGTAAACAGGCATAAAAAGACACGTGTAATGCGTTACAGAACATGTAGAAGGCAAGTATATATATCGGCGGACAGGCCTGCAATGATGCATACAATGAGATACATAAAGAATCTGAAATATCAACAAGTAACATATATGACGTGATTAATGTACGTATGAAGAGAGAAACACAAGACAGGAGAGGCGTTCTGACGCCCTTACATTGACATTACATATATTTCCTCTCAGTTAATCGCCTCGTAAATTCTCACCTTCACAAACATGTTATCTGCTCCTACACAGTTTCTAGTTCAGGTGAGAGAGAGAGAGAGAGAGAGAGAGAGAGAGAGAGAGAGAGAGAGAAATTAGCGATAGACTATAAAAGATGACCTGTATCCAGTCTTGATGGGAGAAAAGCAACATGATACGAGCACGCATTTTGCAGCTTAATCGTCATATATCAACAGTTTCCGATGATTTCTTGCATCTTTCTATGTGTAAACAAGACGGCAGTCGGAATGTTACGGAGTAAAAAAAAAAAAAAAAAAGCAGCATTCGAACCCATTTACAATTTGGACAAACTTTCTTCAATACCAACCATCCCGTCTCATGAAACCCGTCAAAATGTTTTCGAGATTCTGTATCAGACAGACAGCAGACACTTGTAAAGGCAGAGGACCCATCCAACTTTGCAGTATTAGGTATCATCATCTCTGTCTCAGAAGGTGGAATCAGAAAGTTCACGAATATGAATATTATGATAACAAAAATCCAATGCTTCCAGTATGATTTATTGGAAAATACGAAAATAGGAAACTCTCTCTCTCTCTCTCTCTCTCTCTCTCTCTCTCTCTCTCTCTCTCTCTCTCTCTCTCTCTCTCTCTCTGCCTCAGTCATCTGTTTTCACGAAAAAGCCTCTGAATGTTTGCTTCAACGAACGCGATAATTTTCGAAAACTTTCCTGAATCGCTTAAGTAATGGAAATGCTCGTCAGAGCTCTGAATTTAGTAATAGCCAGACGAGACACAACTTGCAAATGGAAGCTCTTTCCCGCATCCTGTGTTCATTTAAGCCCTATTAAATCAACTAAAGCACTAAGATGCGTTTGGCTACAACAACAGCAACTAATAATAATAATAATAATAATAATAATAATAATAATAATAATAATAAATACATTTAAACCATTTGTGTTCCGATGAACAAATGATATCATTCGACAGCCACATTTAATAGTAACTGCACGATTTAATGTTATATGTAATGATTAATATTCTGTATTGTACATCAGGTGACTTTTATTATTGTTATCAATGTTAGTCTGTTTTTCATTTTCAATTACATTACAGCATGAGCTCAAAGCACCAAACGAAAACTATTAACTAAAGGATTTGCAGAAGGAATTTAGGAAGTCACCTCATTTGTTGTTGACAGATAAGTCAGGTCTTCGTCCAACATTGTTTTGCAAATTTGTATACATCACAACGTCGACTTTCTTCAGTATACCAAGTCATCAAAAATAAAAATTAATAGATTTTCAAACGGATTTAATACCCAAGTAAGAGTTTCCCCTTTGTCGTTTTTAAAGAATCTTAACCTCTTGACTGTTACCTTACAAGCACATAAATTTGTTTAAAAACAAAAGTAAAACAACATACATTAAATTTAAGCAAACACGCCAGACTTTAAAATCTCAAGCATTTACCCTAGTCGGTGAAAACATAAAACATTCTGGAGAAACAAAAGGGGCGAAGGCAGTCAAAGACTTCTGCTTCCCAAAGCCACAACAGAGATTTATCTGGCTCACGTATATGCAGCAGCTGCTTCTTCTTCTTCTTCTTCTTCTTCTTCTTCTTGTACATTTCGTGCGAGAGTTTATTCCTGCAAGGAATTTATGTCCCAATAAGCCATTTTTCTCTGCAACCAATAATGCGCTCGAAGTGCAAGTGAAACACTCGACCGAATACTGACAGAATAAATAACAGATGTTGTGTGAAAGTGTTTGATACTTTCACCCAACTTGAGCATGAAAATTTATGTCCCAAGGATCATAGGCGAAAGTGTCAGCTTGGGGCTGCTAAACAAAACTGCGGGTTTACGTTTAGACACAATTATGCGCAACGCTCGAGTGTATTTCACTTCTTTACGAAATGGCTATGTATAGTGATAGGTGAATAATTATAGTGACAACTCTGTGCGTGCATGCTACTGTTTAGAAGAGGTGTGTATGTGTGCTTGTCTGTGTTTGTATTTATAAACAAGAAAAGATACAAAAATTGTGTGGAGATTGTAGTAATATTTAACCAAACCATGTGTATAAAGGTCTATGCGGAAATGGCAGTACCGAAAAAGATGAAAAAAGCCTCTAGATTTCCTTTTGTGAGAACAGACCCGAAAATAAGCTTCTGGAATGACTGAAAGGGACCAATGAAATTTATGAAGCGAAAACAGAATCTTCCCAAAAGGGTTGACACTGAATGGAAGGCAGGAGCACTGAATCCCCAACACTGGTAGGGGTGTTTTTACTGTTATTATTAAGGTTATTATTACCATCATTAGAGAAAGTTTTCGCTAAAATAAAATGCGAGGTTGATAAAGAAATACCTTACAACATGGTCGGTATAAAGACGGGTATAGTAAATTATAGATGAGCATGCATGAAAATGCAGAAACAACCACATGATACACAACACGATCAAGAAAAATAGGTAAAAATTCATTATGGTAAAAGAAACTGCCACATAAATCACTTAAAAGTAACATTTCAGAACCAATTAAACATAAAATAAAAATATTCGAAATGTTACCATAAGACTGATCCATCATTTCTCTCAAGAGAATCCAAAGTTCGATGTAAATTACAAGAATAACATTTAGACTGGTCCTTATTCTTAAAGAAGGAGTAGGAAAATCCAGGAGGAAATCCAAAACTATTCTTGAATGTAAACAGTTGATATACAGAAAAAAATTAATTACCAATGTACATTGAGATTTTGAAAATTAATTGTAGTCAAATATTAACTTATATATTAAAAATAAGAGTTACTAATTATCAACTTAATCTACGAATTCTCAAATTCAATGGGTATTCGCCGACCTGCCCTCCCACAAAAACTAATAGAACGAATGTAACATTTAGTAGTTTAGGTAATACCAAGCACACAGTTGACACCTATCAATTTGCAAGGTACTATTATCTATGGAGTCATTATAAGAGAATAGAATAGAATATGGGAATTTAGGCCAAAGGACAAGCCCTGGGACCTACGAAGTCATTCAGCGCTGAAAGGGAAATTGACAGTAAGAAGGTTTGAAAGGTGTAACAGGAGGAAAACCTCGCAGATGCACTATGAAACAATTGTTTGAGAGGGTGGGCAGTCACATGAAAGAAAGAAAATATGAACGGAGGTACAGTAAAAGCAATGAAAGAGGTTGCAGCTAGGGGTCGAAGGGACGCTGCAAAGACCGTTGAGTAATGCCTACAGTGGACTACGTGAGGTGCACTGGCGGCCCTACCCCCTACGGGGAGTTATTATAACATTCATGACGCTCATTATTAAGGTGTGATTTTAATTCCTTACGCCAGATTAATTATCACATGAAAATGAATGATTATCACATTTGACTAATTTTCCAAAGGAAACACAGACACGTACACACACCATATATATATATATATATATATATATATATATACATATATATATATATATATATATATATATATATATATATATATATATATATATATATATATATATATATATATATATATATATATATATATATATATATATATATATATATATATATATATATATATATCTATATATATAAATTAAGCTAAAAATAATCCACTAATATCGAATTCAGATTGCTATCCCTTAGAATAACGGCACCTAAAGGGAATAGTATTCTTGCATCCACTCTGACCAGGATTCGAACCAACGGCTTTGAGGGTCGGCATATGGGGAGACATTCACTTCGTCATGAAGAGTTAGTTAGTTCATTCAGTGTTTCCTTATTTGCCTGCTTTAAAAGCATGGGTGTGAATACTGGTCAAGGCAGGTGCACTTATCGTTTATTATTCCCTTTGGGTTTAAGTTATTCCAGAGGTAAAGTGAATTTAATATTAAATGGTTACTTGTTGCTTACATTTCACCTTCGCTGTGTGCTCTTCCCAGAGACTTTGTGATGACAAGAAAGTCGTCGGAGATGAAGCAGGTTTAAACTGGAGTAGAGAGAAACTGACAGACTTAGAAAGAGCAGATTGACGAATCGTGCTTAATACAATCCATCATGTTACCTGAACAGACAGGACTCGAAATATAACGTAAAAGCAACAGAAGGAATAAGGACAGTGCATGCTTAAAGGGATGCAATAACTCTTAATTGGAGGAAGTCTTAATAACGTTGAATCTTTCAAATATGCAGGAACAATGAGACATCCAGTAAAAGTTCTCTTGAAATAGAATTTAGTGAAAAACTGAAAAATTCAAATCAGACAATGGGTAGGCTCAATAAATTGTGAAACAAAACACACTGAAATAGCACACGAATGTAAGATTATACATCAGTCTAGTACCTTTCTACTGATACTCTGACGTGAATTACGGTATAACAATAAAAACATAACTAAAAGACGTTGTCTATTTAAGAGTAAAGCTTAAAAAGGACGACAGGGATCAAATGGTAGGCTAGAGTAGGAAATAACCGCATACGGGAAAATTACGACGTTCCTATGCAGATGAGATGATGATGAAGGGAAGTGGAGATGACTTGGACTTGTCCTCACACAGCCCCTGGGAGAATAATGCGTGATGGTGTCGGCTGGGCTCCTGTGGGCTCAACAAGCACTGGAAAACTGAGCTAACTTGATGAGAATTGTGAGATGGTAGGGTGGAAATGAGTGGAGCTTTGTGGAAGATTAAGTACCTTAAACTCATGCGTTGTAGAGCTTCACAGAGCTCCACTGCGTCACACAGCGTTCGAGGCAATGATATATATATATATATATATATATATATATATATATATATATATATATATATATATATATAAATAATTTGTATACATATACATATACAATATATATATATATATATATATATATATATATATATATATATATATATATATATATATATATATATATATATATATATATATATTCAAAAAATTAAAGGAAGAATTTAATGTTAATCCCCAGAATCTCGGTTAGCATTTGAGGAAGAAGTTGGTGGCTCCTTCTGCTACATTTCAATAAAATGAAAACAAGACAATATCCACTACCACGTCTGTCTTTAACTACACTGTCATGGGTTACACATCTTTGCTAAAGGCTTCCACAACATAAGCAACTACATTTAATACACACTTTTGAACAGCACGTCAAATCCCCCCTTTATGCACAGCATCTTTCACCTTCTGCGTGCACTCTTTGCTTCCTGGATATGGAGCCATTACTTTCCAATACCTCTTGCACATGTACCCTATATCGATAGGTCTGTCGATTTTTCTTTCTCTCAAAATCTATTCACCGATGCTATTCACCTTTGTCTATTCTCTCCACAGGACTAAACCAGCTCAAAATACTCTTATCAATAAATCTTTTATACAAACACTAACCTTTTCATCTCTTCTTTATATCTGCATTTTTCTGACCCATACAATCCTTCTTACTCCATATATGCTGCTAAACATGTCATCTAAACAGCTTTAACTTTATTCATTTTTTTCTTTTTTTTTACACATCAATACCCAAGAACTCGGTCAATATTCACTTCATTTATAACAGCACTTGGCTTCCGTGCACACAAATTCTGTTCTAAACGTTTTACATACACCCTACTCAACTCCATGGTCCCACTGTTCTATGACCCACCTTTAATTTCGCCCATCACATTTTACACACAAATGTCTACGTGAATCCTCCAGTTCCATTCTTCCACCAGTCATGTTATTTATTGTTGTATCTTCCAGGTTTCAATTTATACTCTGATCTTTAACCTCCCTTTCATCAGCTCCTTCAGTTTATCTTCACATTCCCCAATTGACATTCCTCTGCAAACATCACCCATTGCATTCTACTCTCAAACTTTTCTCTAACACATTGCTGCACCCACTCTCAACTTTCTCCTTTGAAACCATTTCAAATCTTACACTGGATTTTCAATTTCTCTCTTCTGATTATTGTCCATTGTCCATATGCATATACACACACATACATACAGACACACACACACACACACACACACACACACACACACATATATATATATATATATATATATATATATATATATATATATATATATATATATATATATATAAATATATATATATATATATATATATATATATATATATATATATATATATATATATATATATATATATATATATATATATATATATATATATATATAATATATCACATATATATATATATATATACATGTATATATACATATACTATATATATGTATATAATACTATATATATATATATATATATATATATATATATATATATATATATATATATATATATATATATATATATATATGTATATATACATATGTATATATATAAATATATATACATATATACACATACATATATATTTATATATACATATACACAGTATATATATATAGTATATATATATATATATATATATATATATATATATATATATATATATATATATATATATATATATATATATATATATATATATATATGATTTTGTACGTGGCATAATAGGCACCTCAGAGTTTGGAACACGATACTCATGAGCGATCCTGTGCATTGATTTCCTCCACCCTTTCCCCCAATTGTGACAGTTTTAAGGTAAACTTCAAGGGTATTAAGATTAACATCATGATCCGAGCCTGACCCGTCCTTTGAGGAAATCGACAAAATTCTATTTACTTTGTTAAAAGGGCAGATAAAAATCATTAATTAATCCTCGATTCTCGATGTTTGACAAGAATGCAATTTTCGGTTAAGTAAACAACGCAAATTTATTCATCAATTCACTGGGAAATCAACGAACAAATTAAAGTGCTTCATTGAAAAGCAACTGCTTGTGTTTCCATGGAAAGGACAGACGTTCGGACAACTCGGTGACAGCTCAGGTCGGAGAGACATGTATGGTGGGGAGCGAGTCTGCGCTCGCGCGCACGTGTATGTGGGAAAGGTGGGGGAGTGGGGAGTTCCAGACGTGAGAAGAAAAGGTTGTGGGGTCTCATTCCAACGGAAACGGTAGAATCATGTTTAAAAAAAAAAAAAAAGAGAATCTCATAGGATGCCATCAAATACAACCAGAAATCCCAATGACAGTTCGACGAGAGAGAGAGAGAGAGAGAGAGAGAGGAAGGATTGATTGACTTACTGACTCGGAATTACCTGACGTCTCCTGAGAGAAAGAGCGACTTATTTACCACAATGGAACAAAGATCAAGATAATTATTTACAAGAACGAAAGCAATAAGCGTTTCTCTTGCGTTCGTCACTGAAACATCACCAATATAATGAACCCATATAACAAAAAAACTCGAAGCCACCCTTATAATGGAAGGACGGAAGGAGGAACTTGCGACAAGGAATTACAGGGATTTCAGGATTCACCCTTGACATAATCCCATCCAGGAGAGACAGATTAAAGAGCAGTAACTCAAACGAAACTGATTGGGACAAGGGGATCATTGTCTCCACTAAACAGTTTGAAGTATCTTAGAACACCTGAAATATCGACAGGGAGACAGATGCAGAAGTGCGCCATCAAGTACTTTGAAATACGTGGGTGAAAGAGCAGAAATGGGTAAACGATGAAAGCATTTGCAAAATGAATGCCAATCTGTGAAAGGAGAAATAAAAAAAAACAAAGACAGTACGAGCATATGAAATTCCAGCAAAAAACAAATAAATAAAAAACAAACATTACATGACTACGTACAAAGCAATTTTAGAAGTAGGTGCGTGATTTTCGGGCTGCTCCCAAGAAGATGAGCCCATGATGGCACAAGGCCAGCCTCTTCCAGTAACAGTAAACACCTGGCGAGTAGATGATGAGGTTTAGCGAGGAGTGACAGGTTCAAGTGTCGGCAAAGGCAGGTGAAGGCAAAAGCTAGAAGAAATTAAGTTCCCTGACAGGAACAACAGACCGTCAGAAACAACGCCTTGCATGCAGACAGTTCGATGTTGTTCAATTAACAGTAGAATATAAACAAATATTGAAAAAATCGAAAATCTGTCTATAAAAAGAGGAAAAAAATTGATTCTGCTTAAGAGCCAATGACCTGCAGCCTTAAAACTAATGAAGTTTTATAAAGCGAAAGATTAAGATTGCCATATCCGTGTCTTTAAAACATGGCTTTGTTGCTCGCACCTCAGGGAATAACATTATTATTACTTTACTTTCTAAGGTCTAATACTGTTGTTATCATTTAATACTGTTTTATTTTTATATTCTCAATAAATTGGATAGAAACATTTCAAAAGGAAAAAGCAAGGGTGCAGTTTCTGCCCAAAATTTCCGACTTCTGAACGTCAAATTGGAGTGATTCACTGTTTACATACCATAACCAGTTTCATCTCTACATGCGTCAAAAAAGACGAAAAGGATGCAGTAACAGCAAAGTAATTCTTATCCATTATTATCCAACAGGTAATAAAGCAAATGTATTGAAAAATACCGCAGTCCAGCAATTGGACGCCAAGCATAGCACATGCTTAGTCAATCAACTCAACTGACAATGAAAGCAGTGCGCATCTCTTCAGCAAAACATCTGGTTAACCAGAATCTCCATAAAAGGAAGAGAAGCTGTCGTCAGATCCCAGGATGCAATATACAAAATTTGATTCAAGATAACAACAAGTGACCACCCTTCCAAGAATGGAGACAACAGCAAAACCTTTTAACGGGGAGAATAAGCACCATGACCCACACATATGGCAAAAGCAGGGCTTGCAGGCACCTGAACACTATCGTTAAAATCCAGCGGTCGCATCACATCATTTCCCATTCGAGGAAGAAAGAAGACTTGAAAAAAAAAACACACAAAAC
>NC_089794.1:54192858-54210358 GCF_040412425.1 Macrobrachium rosenbergii | reverse complement strand
CTGGTCACCCTTTACATATTGATGATTTTTCTGTTTTAACCACTGCTCAGTTTGCTACAGACCTCGACATTTTAGAAGTTCTATACACCATCAAGATAAAGCCTTCTTTGGCTAGAAATGTGGCTGTAACCTCACTTTTGTGTTTTTAGTCTGCCTTTTACTGGTATTGTATATTAATTACTATGTTTGTTATGCCTTTGTGCCTTCCGTTTTTGTACCTAAATTTTTGAATTGTTTGTAATTTGCTTTATTTTATTTTATTTTAATTTTGATTAGCCATCTTTTAAACGTATTCTTATTTTCATAGTAATTTTACTGTATGTATATATATATATATATATATATATATATATATATATATATATATATTTAACATGTAATCATATATATTATAATCACTCAGAAACCCAGACTTGCAAGACTACCAACAATAATATAAGTCCTGCCAGAATTGTAAGATTCAAGAGACATCAGAGAAGATTGGAAATTTCTCATTTTAAAACGGAATGACAGGAGATCAGACTCTAGTTGATCTGAGCTCACACCGTCCATCAAGTCACTCATGGAACTGTGAAACCTGGCGTGTACAATGAGGGTGCCACAAGAAGGCCTTAATAAATGTTTGAAGCTTCTGCATGCGGCGGCGACCCTACAATCAACTTAAAGAAGATTTAATTTGAGAGGAAGAGTCATCTCGGTCTTTTAAAACGACAGCCTCTGATGCTTCTCTGTCAAGAAGGTTATTCCAAGGATGGCTTCTTCATTTATGGGAATAATACTCTATACATAAATGGATAAGTGCTACTACAATCTGAAGTTGCTCTGGAGAGAAATATATGTAACACATTAAGAGGTTGCTCATTTTCTTTTCAATAGATATAGCTAGGACATAATACGGAAATCACTTGACTGTTGCATAAAAATGCTGGCTGATTTTGGGGGTTTGACTTCTCAATCCTTTATCATCATTGTGCCAGTATTCTGAGTATACGAGATAAAGAAGTAGAGACAAAACGTATCATGACCGGATTGCAAACAAATGTCCAGATATGAACATTTTGTATGCATATTGGTCGATTGCTTGGCAACAGACTGGATTTGCCTGGACTTCGCCATCGGAGCTCCTGAGTTCGCTGGCAAAACAAATCCTTACCGCTTATGTGAGACGGGGGGAGGGAGGAAGGGAGGCGAACTTTTGGGGGAGCCCATTGTCCATCTGCTGAGTCAACAGCAGCCTCGGTCTTGTCCCACGTGGTCCCCCCATGGGTACAGAGGGTACTTGGGCCCTGTCGCTCACGAGCGACGTTGAAACCTTTAAAGAAATAATCCCGGAAGCTTTGATTAAAAAAAACAAGCTTTTGTTCACATACACTGAAGGACTACAGAGATCTGCATGAAGATAACAACGCGGAATTAAGTTAGATTGGGAGCAGCTTTTGAAAAGAGCCGAGAATGGAAAGAGGACGAATTTTGAAGGAAAGAATCACATGCATATGAATGCTGCACATGCTGGGAACTGAAGGGGAACACTGATGTAAAGAATCAAAAGGGTAAGTTGGTAAGAATATACAGAAGAAAAACCACTGTAGACAGGACCTGCTGCGGCTCCGTCTACCACAGACGACGAGAGCGCAAATGCAGAAACTTATGAGAGAGAGAGAGAGAGAGAGAGAGAGAGAGAGAGAGAGAGAGAGAGGGAGAGAGAGCCAATTCTACACGAAATGCTCCCTTTTTTCATTTGAATCCAATTTGCTTGGAAAAATTTTTCCCCTCTATGTAAACTGCAGGATTGTATTCAAGGATTTTCATTTTCAGAAATCTCTTTGGGTGCTGTATTTTATAAATCTGTAAGAAAGGAAAGGATGATGTGGAGAAATAAGTCATCGAGACCTAATTCGGAGAAACTGAGGTAAAAGATTATGATTCTATTCTGGGAGGACACATTAAGCAAGCAGGAACAGACAAAACTTTCACAAAACGAAGTGCAGAACAGTCACAGGAGAAAGAATATAATCCGTGTGACATCGTTATAAAGACAAGAATATTTGTAGTGTCGTTTCCAAAACAGAACAAGTAAAAAATGCGCCGAAGTTTCTTCAGCGTATAATTAAGGGCCCCGAAAATAGATCTATTTTTCGGTGGTCTCGGTATAATGCAGTATGAGCCGCGGCCCATGAAACTTTAACCACCTCCCGGTGATGGCCTATTTTATATCGTTACCAGAAGCATGATTATGGCTAACTTTAACCTTAAATAAAATAAAAACTACTGACGATAGAGGACTGCAATCTGGTATGATGATTGGAGGGTAGATGATCAACATACCAATTTGCAGCCCTCTAGCCTAAGTGGTTTTTAAGATCTCAGTGCAGACAGAGAAAAGTGCAGATGGACAGGCAAAGCCGACACAATAGTTTCCTTTTACTAAAAACTAAAAATGAATAGTCCGGTGCAGATGTCTGCATTCTGCATGTAGGCAGCACTGAAGCTGAAAGCTAGGAGAGCCAGGATTCATGACAGACAACGTCTGAGAACTTGGAGAGATGGCGTTAGTACAGGAGGTCCTGAGAGAGGGAGACAAAACAGAAAGTATTAAGTCGACTATGATCTGTTGCAAAGGCGCATCCCGACTTACTACTGCTACTACTACTACTACAATCTTTTCTCATTGAGCCAATGTTATTGATCCCGTGAGGACGTTGGAGTTCAATTCTGTGAGAAAGGGAGCTCTGACAAGTGTTTCAAATATAACTGCCACAGCAATATAAGCGTACCGAATCTTTTAAATTGCGACTGAAACACAAAAACTCGAAAAATATTTTAATGGCATTTTTCTTAAATATATTCAAAAGGCGGATAGTGCCGTCAGTGCACCTCACGCAGTGCACTGTAGGCATTACTTAAGGTTCTTTGCAGCGTGCCTTCGGCCCCTGCTGCAAAACCCTTTCGTTTCTTTTACTGTACTTCCTTTCATATTCCCCTTCTTCCACTTTACTTTCCACCCTCTCCTAGAATTGATTCTCAGTGCAACTGCGAGGTTCTCCTCCTGTTACACCTTTCAGACCTTTACTGTCAATTTCCGTTTCAGCGCTGAATGACCTCAGAGGTCCCAGCGCTTGGCTTTGTCTAAATTCTATATTCAATTTAATTCAATTCAATCCCTTAGATTCCTATGATATGACCTGAGCAACAAAGTTAACTGCCCCGATACCAGTTTTTGTGACGCTGTGATAATTCTACAACGGAAGAAGACAAGTGGGATGCAGGAAAATCGGAAGGAGCCCGAAAAATGATGAATTATTTTAAACAATTCTTTTGAGGCTATTTAAATTTTTTTTTTTTTTTAGAGACATGAAAAAATTGCAAAGTAATTTATCCACGGTCTCTTTCTCTTCAATTTGGGTGGGTGGGTCAAAACCCCGCTTGACAGACAAATAAAACGCAGGAACTTTGTCCCATCCGAGCGCAAGTCTTCGACGCTCATATATTCATGAGAGAGAGGTTTTTCCAGAAAATTATGAATTTCGAATAGGGACGAAATCCATAATTCTAGGAAAAAGTGTTATTGAATTTTCCAATACATCACTGGATGCTTGCGCAGCAGAGAGAAGAAAGAGAGAGGGGGGGATTTTTCCTGTTCAAGTCTCCTAAGATTCTGGCGTGAATAATCGACGTTAAAGTAAATAAGAAATAAAAAAAAAAAAACAAATAAAGAGCTCTCGGCAAAATACTGAGTGATGCTTCCAGCACAATACAATAAAGTCTACGAGATCGTTTCTTCACTAATCTCTAAAGACTCTTACTCAGCGTTGCTTGACGTATGATAGAAGCGGATCTTCCGAAAAGGGGGGAATCATAAACAGGTGAATGAAAAAAGAAAACAAAAATGGGTCAAAGGAACAACAAGGCAAATGAAATAAACACACCCATTAAGAAAATCACTGACTACAACATACTGAAAAATTCGAGAACATATTTTTTTAAATTTTGAAATTGTAAAATAAAAAAAAACCAAACATGTAAAAAATATATGAGCGAATGCAGAGTAGGGGGACAGAGGTAGCCGTGATAGATCCCAATCCTTCCTGGAATGCTGTGTCCTAACCTTACCAGACCTTACCTCCTTGACCTAACTTAGGGCACCGTGCCCTGACCTGGCCGAGGCGGCTAGGCGCCCCCCCTCCCCAAGGCCCCACAAGTAACACTAAATATCACTGTCACTCTACTCTGCATAATACCTATATATTTACATTATATATATATATATATATATATATATATATATATATATATATATATATATATATATATATATATATATATATATATATATATATATATATATATATATATGTATATGTATATGTATATGTATATATATATATATATATATATATATATATATATATATATATATATATATATATATATATATATATATATATATATATATATATATATATATAAATATATATATATACAGTTCCTCGTTGGGAGTGGGTTCCGTTCTCATCTAGTACTCTGCTGGCCGCGAGTTTGAATCTCCGACCGACCAATGAAGGATAAGAGGAATTTATTTCTGGTGATAGAAATTCATTTCTGGTGATAGAAATTAATTTCTCGCTATAATATGGTTCGGATTCCACAATAAACTGTAGGTACCGTTACTAGGTAATCAATTGGTTCTTAGCCACGTAAAATAAATCTAATCCTTCAGGCCAGCCCTAGGAGAGCTGTTAATCAACTCAGTGGTCTGGTTAAACTAAGGTATACTTAACATATACATACATACATACATACATACATACATACATACATACATACATACATACATACATACATACATACATACATTATATATATATATATATATATATATATATATATATATATATATATATATATATATATATATTTATTATATATTATATATATATATATACATATATATATATATATATATATATATATATATATATATATATATATATATATATATGTGTGTGTGTGTGTGTGTGTGTGTGTAATATGTATGTATGTATATATATATATATATATATATATATATATATATATATATATATATATATACTGTATATCTTGTAATTTCCACAATGGTCCCGTGGATGAAGTATATAATAAGTCCTCACGTGAAAATGAAAGGAATTGGTACCAAGACTTTCAACTTTTATTCCAAAGTCATCTTCAGGGTACTGAACAGAGTTTAGAGAATAACATATACAAGAAAGCAATATAGATTCAGTCACAGATAACAATAAAATAAAATGAGTCAACAAGCCATTTAAGTATGTAAACAACATTCATTCAAAAACAAAAAACATACTTAGTGGAAATATGTAATTACTACAAATGCCAGTACAAAACTATCTGTTTGTAAAAAATCTAACAGCTTGTTTTACTCTTGCATCCTTATAGAATAAAGCTTTTAACAATTCGTCCATCTTAAAAGACCATCGCTCAAATTCATATTACTAAAAAGAACTAATGAGGCATCCTTCGACCAACAATCTGTCATGCAACGAGGAACTCCTAAAAACAACTACAGCTGAATTCCAATCTATTGGGTGCCCAAAGTCTCTTACGTGACAAAAATGGCGCTTGAGCTGGTTGCAACCCGTACATTATATTTATGCTGACTCTTTACTTAGTTCATAACAGATTGTCAATATAAGGTAAATTACAAGTTGAGCAAGTTGTTCAGTACCCTGAAGATGACTTTGGAATAAAAGCTGAAAGTCTGTACCAATTCCTTTCATTTTCATAACTGAGGACTTATTATATACTGTATATATGTATACACTGTATATGTGGTATGCCATCAGGAAATTAACAGGTTGAAAGATTATATCAATTTAATAGAGTATTCACACAGGAATATTGCAATAAACACGAAAAACAGAACTAGATCTCAAGTTAGCAGTTTTGGCTAATAGGTTTTATGCAACTGCAAAACAACTTGAAATGACTATCCAAAAAGGAGAATTACAAACAGTGCATCAACAGAACTGTCTTGTTAGCAGGTTTACACCAAAAGCAAAAAAATTAAGAGTATTGATATGGTGGACTTGCAACCTGTGTATCAACTGAATTGGGACTAAAAACAAGAAGTTTGAGTAGCATGTTTATTAGAACTGCAAACAATGGGGCAGTGGCTTAAAAAAATGGAATCAACAAATAAACAGAACAGTAGCTGAAGGCAAAGGAGTTTGGATAGCAGATTCAAAATACAATATGGTAGTAACATAGCCGAACTGCAATCAGTGCATCAACATAACTGAGCTAGAAGGTAGTAGTTTTTGCTGGGAGGTTTATGACAACCACAGTACATAAACTGCAGAAACATAAAACTTGTAGTCAGCAAGTTAAGAGAAATGGAGATGAAAATTAGTAGTTTCCCACAACGGTTATAATAACCACTAGAAAAAATCACCTGGTCAAAATAAAAGGACTCATAATCAGCCCATCTATTCTGTTGGACTGCAGTTGAAAACTGGAAGTTTGGCTGGCAGGTTTGTACAACCACAATTTAATAGAGTACAGTAGTCACAAGGAAGACTTGCAATATGCGCGTCACAAACGAACTGGAGCTGAAAAGTCAGGGCAGTTTAGCTAATAGGTTTACAAGCAGACTGCAATACAAAGTAGTTACCAAAGAGGTTTGTAATCAGCGCATCCACAGAACTGAAGCCTAAATCTAGTAGTATGGCCAGCAGGTTTACGAAAACCACAGTACAAAAGAGCAGTCACATAATAGACTTCATCACAACATAACTGGAGCTGATATCTATCAGTATGACTTAGCACGCTTATAACAGATCATATAAAGCTAATTCTAAATTAGAAATGTGAACAATGGCGAGAGCTTTCAAGCGGTCCTGAGAAAATAAAGGTCTTTAATATCTAGGAATGAGAGAAGTCTGTCTTTTCCCATTGAATCAATACCACTGGTCAGAAAGTTGGATGTGTTGTTTAAGTGTTGAAGAAAATGATAACTGAATAGGATTCCAAAGACATATAATTAAGAGAGCTTCTTAACTTAGTTTAGCTTACCTCGAGAGATAAAGAGAGAGTTGTCCTGGGAAAAGAAGACAGATACTGGTAGGAATTTTATGAATGACAGAATAGAAGTGGCGCACATGGAAACAGAAACGACTGGGAAAGACCCATCCGTTATCATTCACGAACACATTAAACTTTTACATTTATTATTAAAATTTAACTAGAAACTGACCAGAGAGTGATTTGGATAAAGATACCTTTCTGTATCTTTATGGGCCACGCTTTGGTTTATTGGCAAAAAATTCATGGATTTTCTGGAATCAAACGTAAACCTTCTCTCTCCCCTGAAGTTGATGTATTCATGAGGTCCGAGATCATTCCAGAAAAGTCAGGGTTTTTAATGTTTGTTAACGACCGACTTGACGAAATCTTTCACATGAGGAAAAGTAAAACTCGAAAAATTTACTGTTTTCTCCGATGGATAAGCAAGAAGGTGAAAACTTTGGAGAAAAAAACGCTGTTGAAGTTGCCTGTAATGCGGTCAGTTTGCTTTCAGTTTTCATTCTTTGTTCGGAAACATATGTATGAGAGTATATTTGCTATAAAAAACTAACCTTTATAAAAATACAAGATCGAAGTTTTCATTTTATCAAATTTAGCACAAGATTCCATCACGTCTTTAAGCACTGCCCATCATTTCACTCACTGTCATATTACTTTATACTGTATCTCAAGTGACATTCTGGAATGAGGGGAATTCTAAATGAAAGAAAACGAAACCAAAAAGTACAGCCGTTAACCAAAGGAAAAAGCCAAAATGATTCACATTTAGTAATGGAATTAACTCAAAGTGAAATAAATAAAGGTATCGATTTTTCTTTTCATTCGACCAATCAGAGCAAAGTATTAAACGAAATTTTCGGTGTGCCTGCACTTCTTGGCAATTTTGAAAAATAAAACCAAGGATTAACATTATACGTTTACATACAAATATATAAGTATAAATATTGGTATAAATACATATAAATATAAATCTATCTATCTATCTATCTATCTATCTATCTATCTATCTATCTATCTATCTATCTATCTATCTATCTATCTATCTATCTATCTATATATATATATATATATATATATATATATATATATATATATATATACACACATCAACACAAGTGTATAGAATATTGTTCAAATGTCCATTTTTGAAGAAACAAGGGGGAAATAGAATGAAAATAACCACAAGTACTTGAAAGGATTAGAACCTGGCATGATTAGAAAACAGTTCCTAGAGAGCGAAGATGAAAGAGGGCCTTATGTAATGACGGAAAGGTATTAAAGTATGGGGTAAGAAAAGCACTGAATCACAGGGGAGAATAATTCATAGGACGATGGGAGAGGGAATATACAGACTAAAATGATCACTGGAATATGAGAAAGGAAGAACGCCAGCGCAAATGACTCATCAAAACCTTAACCAGAGACAACAGAAGATAAAAATATGCAATAACTGAGAGAGACGCAGTAGGAGAGTGAAATGCAAATGAAGAAATGGAAGGAACAAACTCGTTCTACTTGGGATCGTATCTACGTGCAGCGTATCAAGGACGACCGAATAATAATAACAACAATCTTCCGAACAAGGCCGAGAGGAAGAGACGGTCTCCTCACTTCCCTGCAAAACCCCCCATGTAGTCGGAGCTTTAGCTACCTACATATTGCGTAGCAGGTGAATTGCCGTAATGAGGAGGTCGCCTACCTCTAAGATACGTCATCGCCTACATAGTCACCCCAGGTGGAGGCGACTCCACCTAACTGGGAAGACCTTATCTCTTGGCCTTTCTTCCAAAGATGTATGAGAGAAGAAAGTTCTTGCGGAAGAGCAGAATTACCTCAACACAAAATGAAATGGTTCTGACAAGACAGAAAATTCCTGGTAGCGCCAGTAGAGATAGCGAAAAGGGCGGATGCAGAGCAGTCAATAGCAACATGAAGATTAAATAAGGAGTTTGAATTTATGACTATGTTTCATGAAATTTGTGAGGCTTAGTGCCTGTTTTGTCTGTGGAACGATTGTTTCCTTGTTGAGGGTGCACGCCTTTTTCGGTGGTGCTTGTTTTCTTTTTTTTTTTTTGTGTATACAGAGTTTACGTCTGTTGTCTTCGCTTTGGTAGCGATAGTCAAGTATGGTATGGGTAATCATCGAGTCAGGGTCCAGACAGCATAGCAGCATGGACAGGTAGTTGTTACCTGTAGGCCCCTACAGTTTCGAGGATGGGGAGTTCGACTTCAAGTTCGAGGATGAGTTGATGGCTAACCTAGGCGTCTGTGGAGAGGAGGCATTCCTCTGGACAGCAATTTGGCTGTCGCATCGACTCTGCTGTGAACGTCTGTGTTCGTTTCGTGGAGATGTTCCTGTTTGCCGTCATGGGGCGGTTTTGATGACTTCACGGCAGCAGTTTGATGGTCATCCTCGATGACCTTTGATGGTCATCCTCTGTGTCACTTGTTAGTGTTCTTGACATCTCTGGGAGATGGTTTGCACTGTAGGATTGTTAATTATCATTACAGATGTTTTATGTATTGAGTAATTGGTATTTATGATAACTTTCATTATTTGTGCTGCTTTAATGATTGATCTGTTATTTGTGTAGTTTTGGTTATGCCAATGTTAATAATTGATGCCACTTTTAATCATTATGCTGTCTGGAATGTTTGTGTTATTTTGATGTAGCTATGTCGTTCGCTTTTTATGGTATGTTACTTTTTGCTTGTGTGGTTGTTTTATTTTAAAGTAACTAATTTTGCACATCTTTATTTGACTGACTCTTTGGTTGTTTGATGTTGTATGTATATTTATTATTGTTTTTACAAACTTGACTCATTTGTAAATATGTACATACCTTCATGTTAATAAACTAGTATTCAGGTTATTCTGTTGTTTTGTTGTTCCTTTTCCCGTTTTCTGTCTCAATTTCTGCCAGTCATTCCAGTCCCGATATTTTTTGTTTTAAAGAACCTGCTGAACCGACTGCGGTTCATTACAAATTGTATAAAGAATTCTTTGATATATGAGGGCTTAACTTATATTGTTCCTGTATCTTCATTATATATATATATATATATATATATATATATATATATATATAGTCTTATAATGATGACAGCATCGTGTGATGGGTACATAAAGGCAAATCAGAAATAAATAAAAATACAATGTTAGTATTGGTTTTTCTGTGGTTTTCAAGGGTAACTAACATTTGCTATTTCATTAGAGATTTGACAATCGTAAGACAAATCAAGGACACGCAATCACTAAGCCACAATAAAGACTACTCCTAACAGAGGGAGGAGTAATTAGGGACTCAGAAATGAGCCGTTTACGCAGGAATCAAAGAAAACGGAACTCAGAGAAGGAAAAACTTGAGAAATAGAGGTCTGGTGACCCTGCGCAGTCGAGCGTTATTCATGTTTACTTCAGGACCAAAAGGAGAGAAAGGGAAACTCAAAGGACTGCCCTTATTTGCTCCATTTGCACTTTAGCTTCAAAAAAAAAAAAAAACAACATAAACAGAGGGCCCAACGATTTTCACGGAAAAATATTCTAAACTTGGTTAAAGTATCAAAAGAAATATTCAAACTAAATTAGATGACTTTAAGTTGACACACAAAGGCCGTGCACATACAATGAGATAGGTGACACATTAGCACTCAGTATGAACAAGAACTGCTGAGACAGCCACAAAAATAAATAATTTAAATACTAAACCCTGTCTCATTGACTGACCGAATGACTGTCCATCGTATTTTTTCAGTCACGAACACAATAGGTCAAAAAATAATACAAGCAAAAAAGACCCCTTACTGTTTTAAAATCTATTCTGGTGTTTCTTAGTTTTATCTAACATGAATCTTGACACACGCAAATCACGTATCTCTCCCCTCCTCCATATCCCTTACTGACCAACGAGACGCGTGTTCATCGTGTCGTTCATTACGGCGTTATGATACTCAGTAATGATGAAAACGACACAATAAATCACTCTGTTAATACATCAAAGGTTTCACTGTTCGCAACAAACATAATTCTATATTTATCAGACTTAAATTTTGACACTTGTAGTAATGTGTAGGCACTTAGCACTCTTAATACTCAAATGCTAAAATCACTTCCTAATCAAATCAAGCATGGGATGCAATATTCAATACAAAAAAAATGGTACTGCAAAGACTTGAACTTGTCTAAACAAAGTCACACTATAGGCTAAAATGTATCCAAGGGGCTTCCAGTTTCAAAGGGGATTACTTTCAATTTTCGCAACATTTTACCTTCTGCTGGTTCCAAAAAAGCTGAAACGAGTACTCACCAAGGTTTCGTGCGGCTTCTGGTCTGTCCTTTCTCAGGCTGCTCTCTGCCAGAGACAGTTCTTTTTCTTTATGTTCCCATTTGGTCTGCCAGCTCTGGGTTCTGCTTGATGGGCACCTCTCATTCCAGATGTTGGCCAGTTTTTTCTGTATCCTCTTTCTGTCGGATTGCTTTTGATGTAATATCTTCATACTTCTCTTATTTTCTCTGTGTCCGTTTTTCTTCTGGCTTCGCTCTGTAGCTCCAGTCTCGGTTGCTGGTCACTGTCATTATGGTGGTGGCGTTGCCGGATGACGACCTCCAAGTACCTGACTGTCCTCCACGTCGATTGGGCTGTATAATTTTGCTGCCGGACGAAGCTCCTCTGTTGCCAGAGGTTCCATTTATTGCCGTCATTTAATCTTTCATTCTTCCATCATTGCTGAGTTTTGCTATTCAAACCCATAGCTGGACCTTCACCCCATCGGGAATAAGTACTCGGCCTACGTTTTAAGAACGAGGAAATTGTGGTAAAGATCCTTCTCTAAAGGAATCAATGCTGAGAAAGCAATACCCATCCAGGAAGACTTCGACTGTTGGGCACGTTGCTTAACCAGTCCATCGATGAGCTAAACCATCGTGCCAGGGTTCCCATATTACATATTATTATTATTATTATTATTATTATTATTATTATTATTATTATTATTATTATTACATATTATTATTATTCAGGAAGCACTGAGCCTAAAGACTAAATGTACATGAACAACGTCATAATGCATTTACTATATTATAAGTACTATGCAATTCCAAGTCTGTTTATGTAAGTTTGCCGCTATTTTCGAGAACGCAAGCACGCTAGTATCTGTTATTATATTAGCATAGTAATAATAACCAAATATACGAAACAAATGTTTGCAGTTTAACTTTATTACTGACTGGAGTAATTAAAAAAAATTTTACAAACATAATTACTGAACTAGACTTATTTTTTGTTGATCAAGCACAATAGCCGCAATCCTTAATTTCAACACGTATGTGTTAATGGTAAAGGAATTAGCTCCTATACGTAGAGGAGGCGCTGGGTCATGGCCAATTTTCCTTGACTTTGTTTGTAACGATTGAGCTAAATGAATTGTAAAAAGAAATCAGTTTCATAATATACGGAGGATACATGAATTTTCATATTGAGAGTATCTTCTGCACATTTTTCTTCTCATATCATTGTAGATCTAAAAATTCAGAGAATTTCACATGGGAGTTCTTGAAAGGTTAGATGACCTGAGGTCAAGAAATCTTAGTGCCATCATGCAGTGTATCACAACTGTAACAAAGTCGCTTGAGATTCAAATTACTAATTTAAGCATACAAATTTAGACTTTTTAAACATATCATAATTATGATCCCTTAACATAAAATTGATATATATACTATAATGATGAAACCTAATGAATTTAATATAGAATATTTAAAATATTGGTATGCAACCTTTCATTTCAATTATGCAGGTCAATTTATTCGTCACGCAGCAGAACATACTTTCGCCACTGAATAGTAAACCTTTGAGGATTTTGCTAAAGGAATCATTAGATCGTCTAAAAGGAATGGAAACTGAGATTCGGGAATATTTGGGGGATGTGAGAGGGGCGAGGGAATCGGCACATTTCAAAGATCATTTTTATTTGCAGGGAAGATGAAGGAAAAGAAAAAGGTTCGCTGAAGGACTCTTCCGCAACCGGAATCTCCGAGTTCGAGGAAATCTCTCGCGCGCTTTGCAAATGTTTCACTTTATGCACGAGGGAGCTTTAATTCATCTGAAATTAATTTTCCTTTTTCATGTAAATTCCTTCATGGCTCAGGTGCGAGCAGATGACTAAACAGATATTTCTCTCTCGCTTTGAAGTGTCATTCGAGACTTTTGGGAAAATACCGTACACAGCCCTATGTTTTGTCATTAAATGTATCTGATATTTCAGCGCTCTCTCTCTCTCTTCTTCTTCTTTTCTCTTCTCTGCAATCGAGGTTAAATGATTTTACTTATAAGAATAACGGCTCGATTAACAGTTATAAGAACATTTTTCCCGATAAGTGCGTCTGCATCTAAATCTGACGTTATATAACTTCCTCAAGTGAAAATAACAAAGGCTGAAGCATTTTTCACTCGAACTTAATATTTCAAGAACATTAAGTTATCAAACGTTCTGGATTAACCAGAACAGCTCGATTTTTTAGTGTTTGTCTCGCTTCCTGACAGATTAAAAGACTTACCCCGAGAGAGAGAGAGAGAGAGAGAGAGAGAGAGAGAGAGAGAGAGAGAGAGGAGAGAGAGAGATTTTCCTTTAAAACAGTGAACCAGAAAATCTTCATAAGAAGCAGTATCAGATTTTTTTTTTTTTTTACTTTACAAAAACGTTACTAAATCTGACTGTATAAAGATGTTTAATTTGCATATCAAAAAACATGATTAACAGAAAATCATCTTCTCACCATGACTGTACGATGATGTTTACCTCATTGAGGCACAAAACTATAGTACTATATTTCCAGTCAGTACATGTGAAAACTGAAATTTTAGCATACCATCTCCTTTCTGTTCTCAGGCAACCAGACCATATAAAGCAAGCTTAACCGGTTTTGGAGCGTCTATAATTGTAATAGGAATTTTGGGAGGTGGGGAGAAGGGGAAAAACGTGTATTTCCAGACAAACACGGGAAAACGGTGGGAATCTGATGGGGATAGGTGGTGTCGTACAAAGTACAGTTGATGTTTCGCTGTTTGGCTTCGAATCCCTAGTTGTGAAGATGTACTAGTATTTTCCACGTCTTCGCTGATCGTATTTCGTATGAAAGAATTTTGTGCTGCAGCAGAATTAAAATCAGAAACAAATTTGTATGCGGTGAAAGTTTGTTAATTTCTTCCTGTTTTTTAGATGATTCTTAACATTTTGAATAGTTAAGATGCTACTTTACTTCACAATAGCAATTTCTAATATTAATTTAGAGTATTTGAAGATCCAAGACATAAAGCATATTTATACTATGGATTTGAGTTATTCAGCGAAATATCCTGATAATAGCTAGTGAACTGGCTGACAAATGAGGGAGAAGAGAGAGCAGCATTATTCCAAAAGGAGCATGAGTGGAGTTACGCAGATTAGAAGAAATAGGATACAGCTTCAGCTCTTTATTATTTGTTAGTGCGCTATAGAAATCCGAACTGCTTGACAGATCTCCACAAAATTTGGGCATGGCCATCATTTGACCTTAACTTAAGATAATAGGTAGGTTTCAAACCCAACACCCCTTCCCTCTCTCTTCCCCATCCCCTTCCTCTTACCTGTAACTTATGTTGTAAATAAACTCTACTGGTTTATCATGCCTCATTTCATGTGCTCGGTACCATAGAAATATATTATTGAAAATGCTTTTCTTTCCTGTGATTAATATTTCTGTATCAAGATTTAGAGAGTCACCACAGGAATACTTGGATGAAAGGTACAGTCAGTACAGTAATCCTTGGATAATAGGGACAGACAGTACAGTAATACCTGGATAACAAGACAGTCACCACAGTAATACCACCTAGATAAAAGGGACAGTCAGCACAGTAATACTTGTATAAATAGGACAACCACCACAGTAATAGGTGGATGAATGGGACAATCACCACAGTAATGTCTGGATAAAATGGATAGTCACCACAGTAATACCTGGATAAAAGGGACAGACAGTACAGTACAGTAATATCTGGATGAATGGGACAGTCACAACAGTAATACCTGGATAAAGGGGACAGTCGCCACAGTAATGTCTAGATAAAAGGCATAGTCCCCACAATATTACCTGGATAAATGGGACAGTCAGTATAGTCATAATTGGATAAATAGGCCAGTCAGTACAAAAATACCTGGATAAATGGCACAGTCAGCATAGTCATATGTGGATAAAAGGGGTACACTGTAATACTGGACAATGGGACAGTCATCACAGTAGTGTCGTGATAAATGTGACAGTCAGATCAGCCTTGTTTGAATAAAAAGGACAGTTACTACAGTAATATCTGGATAAAAGGGACAGTTAGTACAGTAATATCTGGATAAAAGGGACAGTCACCACAGTAATTTATGGATAAATGGGACAGTCAGCACAAGTAGGTGCAGTGGTAATTCCACTGATTCTTTCAAAGTTCTCCCAGGTAGTGCCAGCTTACATTAGTGTGTATATGTATATATATATATATATATATATATATATATATATATATATATATATATATATATATATATATATATATATATATATATATATATATATATGTAGTTAAGGTGTGTGTGTGTGTGTGTGTGTGTGTGTGTGTGTGAGAGAGTGCATATACATTTTTGTGCCTAGACGATGCGTTAATAACGTGAAATCGCTTTGGTACTAAACTTGTCATTTTCCCGTGGGATTCGCTAATACACCAGTCACGTGACTACTGAGATTTTATACACACACACACACACACACACACACACACACACACATTGTTATGAGAGCATATATATATATATATATATATATATATATATATATATATATATATATATATATATATATATATATATATATAGATATATATAAGAATGAATTTTATCACATCACCGTGATTCATATACAAGCATTAAGCTACAAACGTCCTTTAATATCCAATTCACTCTACTTCGGGAATAATATATTTTCATATGTTACCCAAACGGGAATTTTTTAGTTGATAATAAATTCGTCGTCTCGTGGGCTCGAGCCACGGAAAACAAGAACTCAGGACTACAGTGTGCAAATTTTAACCACACGGCCAACAAGTGAGGTATAAGTTGATACCGACTCTCACCTACAAATCCCCGTTGAACTCAGGTATTTGTACTTAGAATCGACATCAACCCACCTCTGCCATGCTAACTAAGTAGTGCGTTGTCGCACGCAGCCATATTATGAATGAATTTTTATCACATCACCGTGATTCATTTACAAGCATTAAGCTACAAACGCCCTTTAATATCCAATTCATTCTACCTCGGGAATAATATATTTTCATATATGTTACCCGAAGGGGAATTTTTTAGCTGATAATAAGTTCGTCGTCTCGTGGGCTCGAACCACGGAAGACAAGAACTCAGGACTACAGTGACGCAAATTTTAACCACACGGCCAACAAGTGAGGTATAAGTTGATACAGACTCTCACCTACAAATCCCCGTCGAGCTCAGAGGTGGGTTGATATCGATCTAAGTACAATACCTGAGTTCGACGGGATTTCCAGGTGGGAGTCGGTGCATCAACTTATACCTCACTTGATGGCCGTGTGGTTAAAATCGCGTCACTGTAGTCCTGAGTTCTTGTCTTTCGTGGTTCGAGCCCACGAGACGACGAACTTATTATCAACTAAAAAATTCCCCTTTGGGTAATATATATGAAAATATATTATTCCCGAGGTAGAGTGAATGAGGAGATAGAATTTAATTGGTGCATAGGAACGCGCCATTACCTCAACGGCTGTCTTGATTCTAAAGTCTTGACTTTTTCGCCGTTATTCTCGAGAGCCGTAGCGACACCTGAGCCTTCCGTGGCGCCGATCATGACAGCCTCTAGTCACCTTCTTTGGTCGCTTTTATCTTTATTTACTTGCATGTCAATTCTTTCCTCTGATTTGTTTTATAGATTTATTTAGAAAATTATATGAAGAGGTTCTACTCACCTGAAATATAGCTTTATTCATGTTTTAAATATTGATCCAGAGAGAAAAGTCTTTATAATTTTGAGAAACAACAACATTGCTCAGTCAATTCCATGTCTGTGTATCACATACTGAGAAACACTACCTTCTCTTCCAGCCATGTGAAGTGCGTTATGCCTTTGTGATTCATTTTTAAAATTCTTATTGTTATCTTCTTACAATAATAACATTCTTGTATTAATCTGTGTGGTTTAGAAGGGCGCTTTTGAACGAGCATAAAACGGGGTCCATACGTCAATGAATGAACAGAATAATGATCATATTGCCCCAAAGGGCGGAAACGTCGTACTGACTTGCAATGCAAATTCGTGAGGTGATTATCTGCTTTTAATTTAATTGCCTAATTATTCACGCTCCCC
>NC_089794.1:54147858-54187858 GCF_040412425.1 Macrobrachium rosenbergii | reverse complement strand
GCACAAATGTCTAATTCATAACTTTGAAAAACTGCCACTAACTCTTAAATTTTGCTATCCTGATTTAGCATTCTCACACTCCAATTACCAATTTTGATAGTATTTTAGCATGAAAAAAAGATTTAGGAGATTGTGAGATTCTTAGAACCCCCTGCCCATTTAAGGGCTGCACAGGACTGGGGGGCCATTCCTCATCTGTCAGAACGCATCAAGGTTTCTTTGGCTAACTACATGAACACTTCGCCACAGTTTTGCAGTCGCAGTAGGCAGCTAACTTTCCTACATGTCCACACCTGTGTTCATTATACTGAGGTTAGTTGTACGGTGTGTTTCCCAACTATTTCACTCAAGGAGTTTATCTGCCTGAGAAGCAAACACCTCCTGATTCTCAGGGGCATTTCTCTGTGTGGGTAGAGGGTGATCACCCTCACTAGCTATATATAATGATGTATAAGACCAGTCACCACTATATATATATATTATTATATATATATATATATATATATATATATATATAGCATATATATATATATATATATATATATATATATATATATGTATATTTACACCCACCAATTATAGTATAGGCCTCACCTAAAAGTCTCTGTTGGTATCTTGTGGTCGACAGCACATGGAAAATTGAGAGAGAGAGAGAGAGAGAGAGAGAGAGAGAGAGAGAGAGAGAGAGAGAGATCTTTATCCATACTTGAAAGCCGTAAGGGAAACAAGGAAGAGGGGCAATATGTTTAACCTCCAGACGAGTGAGTGTACAGGGAGTAACTTCCATAAATTGTCAGCAATAGATGTCCAGCTATCCAAGAGGGCCTTGAACACTTCTGCTTACTCCTCACATTTTTACAGCCTTTCATTTTACTAATTTATAATATTTGTAATCCAATGAGTTTATACACTGTCGTGTATATAGTTTCCTTAATGTTTCTTTTATCGGAATATCATCGAGGCAAACAAAATGGAAGACACGAAACTAATGTTTTGGGGTGGATTTTGCTCTGCTCCAGTGTGTTACTTAAAAGTATATGTGGGAATATGATATTTTGTGTGCGTGTACATGCGTATGAGAAAAGGTTATGACCATTATTGTAACTTTTACTACCGATTAAAATCCCAAACGAATCTACAGCAGACTTGGGGAGATTGGGCTGATCATCATGACTTTTGGTACTATACAAATCTTAACGTAAATAAATGAATTTATTTCTTCAATGATAAATTATTTTATAGCCTGGAAACATGGTATAAGGAGAGAAAATGTTAGTGACTATAAATGAAATATTTGGTATTAAAGATGCAACAAAATATAAATAACTTGATTGGAAAGGTTACATCTGATAGCATCCTAATAAATAGATTGGTTTTGCGAACCCGTTAGTGGAAATTGCAATTTTTTTATTTTAAGTATTTGGGATGATGAAAAAGAAAGTCCATTTTTGTATATTTATATCTTGCACAGCATTCTTTCGTTGTCCACAAAATCCTGACATTCTGAAAAGTTTCCTAAAACGGAGAAAAATAAGACCGCACCACGTTAAAAAAGTCTCAATGAAAACAAATGGATGGCGATTTTGATACGATGAACTGCCTTAGTTATCACGTAAAAAAAAAAAGTTATAAAAAAAAGTTTGAAGGCTTTCGGTTCTTTGACGTTCCGTACATTTATATGAATGAACTGCCCTTCATATGGCTATGTGAGCTGTTTCCCTCATAATCCATGTTTTTCTCCTGAAAATTCCCTTTGTATTTTCTTGGACACAAAATGATAACGAATTTTTCCTCAACTTGAAAGATATGCGCTGTGTCGTATATACAAGTCCATGTTGTCCAGCTCCCTGGATTTTCCAAGACATGAGACGTACTTTCGCAAAACAGGTTTAGTCAGATTAAGAACTATAAACTCGTCAAAATGGCTGACAGAACAGTTTCTGCCAAAATCACAGTACAGAAGGCAATTTGGTTGTCATTCGGGTCTAATGGCTCAACTCTTCTCGTTCTGTTTTTTAAAGTAAACGATGGCAAAGTTGGAAAAGAAACCTACACCATTACAAAGATAGAGCATTAGGAGTTTAATGACCTTTAGTCACAATTTTTTTTTATCGTAATCTTTAAAATTGTTAACACAGATTTTATTGGTTACTTTTTGAAACTGCATGGCTTATATACAAACACCTATATAATATGAATCCATTCTAGGAGTACAAGTCGTACCCCAGAATACGTAACAAAATACTGCAATTATTCCACGATAAAGAAAAAGCATGACCTAGGAGGAGGAACAAGAATGAACAAACGCGCCAATAATCAATTGATCGTCGTTTAAGCGACATGGCGACTGCCCTCATTCATCACAGCTTATCTTCTGTAGAAACATATTCATCATCTGTGTTGTTGTTTGTGATATTTATTTACTTGCCCTGGAACCTTCTGTTCAAGTCTGTGTATCTAGTTTCCTTTTATGGCGGCTTTTTATAATCCTTCTCTAGAATCCTCTTGTGCACATGTGAATCAAGTTTCTTCACTGGCTCATCATTGTAGTAGATGAAACACAAGTCTCCTGACTTTTTGCGTAGCTTAATTTTAACTGGTTGTGGACTTGCAATTATTTTTAACAGAAGCTTCTCGCTCGCCTTCACCGTGTGTGTGTGTGAATGTCTTAATATATTATAAGTAAGACATTTAACATCTCAATTGCCAAGATGTTAGTCGAGATCATGATGGAACCAACATAACCACTTCAGTAACACATCAGTCATTCTGTTGAATACACAAGCACACACAGTAGCTTGTCAGTCAAACCAATCATCAACAAGTAGAAAATGCGCCGAAGTTTCTTCGGCGCAACCGAGTTTTCTGTACAGCGTATAATGCTGTATGAAACTTTCAGCCGCCGCCATGAAACTTTCAGCCACGGCCCGGTGCTGTCCTGTGTTGTTGGCACCTATAGCGGTGCCAGACGCACGATCATGGCTAACTTTGACCTTAAATAAAATCAAAACTACTGAGGCTAAAGGGCTGCAATTTGGTATGTTTGATGATTGGAGGGAGGATGATCAGCATACCAATTTGCAGCCCTCTAGCCTCAGCAGTTTTTAAGATCTGAGGGCGGACAGAAAAAGTGCGGACAGAAAAAAGTGCGGAAAGACAGACAAAGCCGGCACTATAGTTTTCTTTTCAGAAAACTAAAAGGAAATATATCTAATGTTAAAGGTCAAACACTTAGATGAAATAACAGAGCGATAAACCAATGAAAGATAAATTGATAAAAAATGTTTACAAAATAAATGCAGTGCATTTATATTTTTTGTGTATAAAAATGATAGTTGACAAAAATGAACACCACATTTAAACTTGCCGTCGTTCAGCCCAGAATTCTCTCTCGCCACTAGCCCTTACTAAGGCAGCTGAATGATGTAACCTAAATCCGATATTCTTACAGCGTACGTAACGTCACCCCACCCGTAGGGGTATCAGTCTTTGTCAGTGCACCGTATAATGCTCTTTGCAGCGTCCTTCGGTCCCTATCTGCAACACCTGTCGCTCTTTTTCTGTACCTCCCTTCAAATTCTCTTTCTTCCATCTTTTTCCATGCACTCTAACAACCGTTTCATTGTGCAACTGCGAGGTTTTGACTCCTGTTACACTTTCAAACCGTTTGCACTGTCAGTTTCCGTTCCAGCGCTGAATGAC
The DNA here is from genome assembly GCF_040412425.1 of Macrobrachium rosenbergii. NCBI lineage: Eukaryota > Metazoa > Arthropoda > Malacostraca > Decapoda > Palaemonidae > Macrobrachium > Macrobrachium rosenbergii. The sequence continues at coordinate 54,184,156 of NC_089794.1, read as the reverse complement.
AGGACAGGTCCCACCGCCGGCCTTAGAGCCTAAATCGTGTGTTTCAGCCAATTCCGTAAAGTCCCTGGGGCAAGGAGTTGTCTCCTCGAGCATCTCTCTCATCACCGTTCTCCGTCAGCAAAGAGCTCTTCAGCAATGAGTCAGCAGCAAAGAGCACTTGTTTACCATCAACATTCCGTTTGGCGACAGGTAAAAAGAACGAAAGACCTGGCGTGTAAAATAATCATCAGTAAAAACAGTCAACAGGTTAACGGATGGAAGCAAAATCTTTTCCGTGATAAATTCTGTTACTATAATACATTTATCAATGGCAGAGCCGCTGAGTGAGCTTAAAATTAGCGCCAGGCATCAATTACGGTATTCCATGGTGGTAAGACATCAGCAATATTGTGAATATAACAGAACAAGTTATGATCAATGCTAAACAAAATTTTTGGAGAATACTCAAGTTAAATCTTGTTATTTAATACATCATTCTCCAACAAATCTGACTCCGTCAACCAGTTTAGCTACGGCTCTTTCATTTTCGAAGACGTCTCTTGCAAAGTGATTTTCATGAAATTTATCAAAGAGCGGCAACTAAAGGCTGTACAAGTCATGGGCAAAGTTCCATCTTTTGACTGTTATAATTTCCATAAGCTTTGGCCCTCTAAGAAATTAAAATAAGTGGAACTTCATTAACCCGCTTCTACGTGAAGAAAACTTTGATAAACTCTAAAGACACCAAATGTGAATTTCATAAATGGAACCCTTCCCAGATTTCATTTCCTTTATTGCTAAGATTTGGTATTCTCTTCCTGCTTCTATATTCTTATCATAGGACTCCGGGCCTGGGCCAGTTAAGGGGACTGAATTGCCCATCCCATCAGCCTCTATTTTAGAAGTAATCGACGGGATACCTTATCACTTATCATACAAAACACAAATGGGAAAATGTGCAATTCATCATAAAGAATCTATGATAATTTTTAAGGTAACATATTTGCCTAAAGCGCCATAATGGAAAAGGTAAATATAAATCCTCATTCAAAATATATAATTCATGATATATTATTTTCTTCTTGAAAAACTTGACTGTATAATCAGAACAGAGATTTTGGTGTATCATTGTCCCGGATTCATCTTCGTCTGCCGCATCGTTTATCAAATTTACTCATTTTCACAGACGCTGATGATTTGATGAAACTATTATGTAAGATCCCTCGTGTACGCGTTTCTTTAGAAATGTGGCTCCATTTCTCTCACGTCCTCGCAAATATAATATATAAAGTGCCTGTGTGTGTGTGTGATGTGTGTGTGTGTGTGTTTCGTTTACTTATTTTCTTTTCATCACTCATCGTCCTCACTCAGCAAAGAGAGAAAACCTTCTCTGAATATAATTCTCTTATCAGCCTTTAATGACAAGAGTCCTGGATGGCGTCTTCAGTCCCCGTGGACTCCTAAAATTCCAGTTGTCATTCCATGGGAGTTGAAAAGGATTCCTGGGAGGTCGACCCGTCTTTACTTAAGGGCTATTTCTGCGCCTCTGGCAGTGCCAATTTAAAAGTACCTTAAGCCGAATCCCTGGGGGATTTCATACAGTCCATTTGATACAAAAAATCTTCCTTGAAAATTATTCAAGGAGTTTGGGATTACGAAATACAACACATTTTTTTGGTTTCATCAGATAGATTATGGAATGTAATCTGGTTTACTTTTATTCTCTCGCAGATTTATAATCAGGTTCGTCTCTCAACTTGTAGACTCATACTAAGAGTAAGAAAAGTTACTAGACACTTGCACCTCAAGAACTTCCATGGAAGGAGGAGGGTTGGAATATGTGGGTGGTTTCATGCCCGTAAGTTTCCCTGAGTAAGATACACTAAAGAACCAAAGCAACAGAAGGAGATGGCACAAGGCTTGGCAAACATAAATAGAACAAATGAGAAGATAATGAAACCTCGTCCCGAATTTTTTGGAGCATTGAAAATCGATGGAAAAGATGTTCATTTTGTTATCACAGGGAAAAAATACCTAAAACCAGAAAAGGTACCATAAAAGAGATGAATGATGTGATAAACAATTGCATTCCATTACCTTGAGAGACGTAATTAAATTTTTCTGTTCGTTGCCACACATTTTCCAGGATTTAACAGATTGAAAGAGGGACATTTGCTTCTCAAAAAGAATGGTCAACAAAATGAAAAAGTTGCATAACATAATTGTTAACGTTATGTATATGTGTATTTACAGTTGTATATAAGTGAAAAATGTCAAGTTTCTCGTTTTTAAACCCTTGTTTTAATTATTTGGATGAATCAATCAATCGCTCTATTATTCTTGTGGCAGGGTTGCAGGGGCCTCGATGTGACTCATGCCACCACATTTCTGTCCTGAATCTAACTCCTCAAGATCTCCCCCTCACTCATCTCCTGCTTCCCACCTCATTGTCCTCAACCAAGTCTCCTTTGGCCTACCTCTACCTCTTCTACCAAGGGCAACCCACCCTGATGTATCTCGTGCTATTCCCTCTCTTCTATACACATGGCCTAGCCACTTCAGTGTGAGAACCTAACATACTCATCGACCGGCTGCACCCCTGTTATTTCTCTAATTCTACTATTTGATATCTATCTTTCCAATTAATTCCTAATATTCTTCTCAAATGCTAAAATTTATTCTGAGTCACTGTACTGTACCATGACTCATGCCCACAAATCAAAATACTCCCTAACCATTATCCTTACAAATTTTGATTTTTGTATGCACAGAAAAATTTATATTATTCCAAATATTTTTAAGAATTCCCGTTGCCTGATGAGCTTTTTTTAATCTTTTCATAAATTCTGTGCTCAAAGAACCAAATATCTGTAGATAGGAAAACTCTAGTAGCCAATACCTAAATATTTAAACTTATCCACTGGATAAGGACAACCATGCCTTCAATAAGACAATCCTGTGCATTTTCAATATTCATATTCATGATTTCAGTTTTTCCACTATTAATAACCAAACCAACCTTTCGACCTTCATTCACTAAACAATCCAGCACTTCCATCTTTTCTGGTCCCTCTTGAGATCAAAACTATATCATCAGTATAATCTAAGTCAATTGAAGTTTCCCATTTTCTCCCCATAGTGTACCTGCATTTGTTTCTCTTTTAACCCTTCTCATAACGTAATCTACGACCAATACAAACAACAGAGGAAACAGAATGCCACCCTGAATCACACCAGACTCAACTTCAAATAGATCACTCAAACAACCATCAACCATCTCTTTACAAGATGTGCCCTCATGCATGTTCATAACTCTCACAAACTTTTCCGGTATTCCATAAAGCCTCATGATTTTCCCATAGTCCGTCTCGAAATACTATCAAAGGCCTTTTCAAAATCAACACAAAGATTTAACGGAGTTTTCATTTTTGCCTAACTATGAAGATCTGATCACTGCAACCCCTCCCTTTCTAAAACTGGGCCTGTTCATCCCTCAGAGTACCATCAGCCACTGGCTCCAACCTATTCAACAATACCCTAGTGAAACTTTTCAAGGCTAAAGGAGACAGTGATTCCCCTCCCAATTACCACACCTACTCAGATCTCCTTTCTTTGGAACTTTTAATGATCACACCATTCTTCCAACCTGATAGCATTATCTCTGTCACTCATATCTCACTGAATCTATAACATCTTCAAGCAAATACTAATCCATCTTCCTCCACTTGAAACATTTCTGGAATAAACCAACCTCTCCAGGTGCCTTATAATTCTTCAACTGTTTTATTGCCTTAGCTACTACTTCTAGCCTGATCTCGCCTTCATCAATATTAAATCTTCCTGAGCAGGCGGTATAACCTCTTCTGGGGGGACTGGTCTATTAAGAACTGTCTCAATGTGCTCTTTCCATCTATTTCTGATTTCAACATTTTTGGTCAATAAATTACCTTCCATGTCCCTGACTGTAATATCCTTACACTTACCAGCACTGCCACTCAGCTCTCCAATTGCTTGATATGCTATCCTTTGACTCTGACCATTTTATTAATTAATTTTTCAGTTTCCGCAACCTTTTCATTAACGGATCTTCTTTTATCTCTCTTAGTGAGCCTTTTAACTTCTGAATCCAAACTTAAGTACTTAGTTCTTGCTAATTCAAAATCCTCATCATTAGCAAAATGTATCTCACTCCTAAATTTTGCCTCACTTCTCTTGTTGATCATATCCCATGTATCCTCAGACATCCCACATCTTTTCCTCAATCTGAGTCTCCTTCTGATCGTACAACCAGCAGACTCATGATAAGCTTTATTCCGCATCCTCCGACATCTCATCTACACTTCCCCTCCCTCCTCCTCCAATGTTTCCAGCACCAAAAACCTGTTTCTGCATTCTATTCTAAATTCCTCCTTTTCCTCTCTTCCCTTCTAAGCACCTACCTATCAACAACAGGTTTCCCTTCTTGTGACTTTTTAGCTTAAGTCTTATTTTTGCAACGCTGAGCTGATGATCACTACCAATATCTGCTCCTGATTAACACGAACATCTAGCAAAGAGCTCTATGCCTTTTACTAAAAACAATATGATCAATCTGATTATTACATTTTCCACATGGTGACACCCGAATCGTCTTGTGTATATTGTGATGGTGAAAAAGTGTTCCCCCCAAGATCAAGTCATTTGGAAGACAGAAACTTCCAAACCTTACTCCATTTCACTCATCCTACCACCGACCCCATCTTACCCATACAAGCCTCAAATCCCTCATTCGAGTCAGCCCATTATTGCATTGAAGTCTCAATACAAATCAAAACATCATGTCCAGCAACTCTTCCTATTCCTTCCTGCAACTTTCCATAAAATGTGTCTTTCCTTTCATTAGGTGCCTCATTAGCGTGTGCATAACACACAAACAGACTGATGTTACCATGATTCACACAGAGCCTTCTCTGCCTTGCATCCCAACAGCAATCCTACTCCCTGATAATGCAATCCATCCCGTCGGTCAGACGTCAACAAACAAATAATGCTCCAAATCAAATTTATTGATTTCATTTAATCTTGTTTCTGTTACAGCATAAATGTCTAATTCCTAACTTTCAAAAACTGCCGCTAACTCCTCAATTTTGCTATCCTGATTTAGCGTTCACACATTTGGATGAATATACATATAGGAATGAATATGATCAACATAATTTCTGATATTAAAAAAGAGACAACAAGGAAACAGGAGAAAAGTTTCCCTATTTGCATAGTGCTTGAGCAATTGGGCAGAGGAGAAAGGAAGAGACCGCATGACGTCACGTTTCTTAAACCCCCCACCCCACCCCTGCGCATAGGAAGACCTTGTATTCTCTAGACCTTGGCCATATCAACCTTGCACATACTATATATTTATATTCCCATACCTCTTCTACCCATCTGCACAGCACTTTCTAGCCCTTCCTCTCTTCCTTTCTCATAATACTTTTTGAATTAAACATGCTTATCATCAACCTATGGTTCTCCGTTTTTATCACATAACCAAACCATCTCAAAACACTCCTTCCAGCTATGCTAACCTAATTACCAATCATATAGATATCACGAAAACCCTGGCGGCATAGCACATAGATATCACGAAAACCTTGGCGGCATAGCACACCCTTGTCCCAGACGTTCTACCACTCAATATCCTGCTTACACATTTCAACACACTTTGCTTTCGTCGTAAAAACTTTAATTACTCTCAACATTTTATCATCAGTATCATGCATATTCAATATGCTCCACCTTTTCTCTCTAGCGATTTTATTATAAAGTTTTTTTGGGGTTCATGGATGCCAAATAATGCTGTGTTGTTTTTTTAATCTGAAATTTCTCATATAAATTATTTCTGAGAAGCTGTGATCAACACACCAACTCCTTTTTCTCAACTCATTTGCTCTTCCCCTTCCAATATTCCTGTCGTCTCTTACTACTTTCTATATCATTACCCGACGAGACATATACATGTCGACATACTTATACAAGGGCAGAGTACTGGGTTCACAGTCACCAGGTCTATGGTTCGACCTAGCCTGCAACCCACCAGTTGAACAGTCTGCGAATGGGTACCAGTGCCAGCTGGGAACAAGATAAGGATGCCGGGCTATTCTTGTTTCCCAGCTGACACTGGTACCCATTCGCAGCCTAGAGATTTGTTCAAAACTCGGAAATAAAAAAACTCCTAGCTCTAAAAGAAGTAACGATAAATCCCAACCCCGGAAAGAAAATTTTGCCACTCGCTAATAATTTGTAGTTAGAATCATTTTTCGTGTCGATCTGAACTCTTCAAAGAAGAAGATGTAACGATGTAATTCCTCAGCTCAGAGGAAACCCGCCGTTGCCTTTCATTTCCTTAAAAAACGGGAAAAAAAAATACCATTTCGTTCTGGCCTCTTTTTTCCCTGTCGTCATGATTGAAATGGAAACTCCCTTCTCCGTAAAAAGATATCATTAACCTCAGTGAGTTCTAGTTAACAGCGTTTCATCATCACATATGAGAGAGAGAGAGAGAGAGAGAGAGAGAGAGAGAGAGAGAGAGAGAGAGAGAGAGAGAAAACTACAGTTTTTGCAGACCACTGAGCTGATTAACAGCTCTCCTAGGCTGGCCCGAAGGATTAGACTTATTTAACGTGGCTAAGACCCATTTGATTACTTAGCAACAGGACCTACAGCTTATTGTGGAATCTAACCACATTATAGCGGGAAATGAATTTCTATCACCAGAAATAAATTCCTTTAACTCTTCATTAGCCGGCCGGAGTCAAACTCGGGCCAGCGAGTGCTAGGCCACAACTCTACCGGCTTGCCCAACGAAGAGCTTGAGAGAGAGAGAGAGAGAGAGGAGAGAGAGAGAGAGAGAGAGAGAGAGAGATTACGTTACGCTAAGCTTAGTCTCAGAAAAACAAGACATCGTATAGTGTCAAATTAATCAACTAACTGGGGAATAAGCACGAGCAGCGACCGGAAGACTTTCAAAGCAACAACCACTTCATATTTCTTCACAGAAGCCCATACCATTAATCATACCCTCTTTCTCAGTATTGAACTCTCTCTCTATCCTTAATCAAAATGAGAGCATTCTAAACCCTGCCTAATCCATCCACAACAAACAAAAATTTTACTTTCAATCCAATCAATTAATGATAGGCTACATCTCCTCCCACTCTTCATTTCACCATTATCAACAATCTCTCTTCAACAATCAAATCCTTTCTGAAAACATTATCCATATACCTTTATTCTTCCATTATTCTCCCTGTACTAAATCTCTGTCCCAGATTAATAAAGTGTATATATGAACGAATATTTTTCAAATGCAATTTTGTCGCAGCTATTCTAACAGGAGGGCACAAGTGCAACACAAAAGCTGATTTAAATCTCTACACACATTTAATCAAATACGCGGAATTATCTGGGTATTCTGTTCTCCCTCGGTATCATGCCCTGTGTGTTGATGATCTCCCATCGTCCCTTTGCGCTCGTTGATGTGTCCAGGCCTTTCACCTGACAGTTTCACTGTCACAGATTTCTAGTCTGAGTCTCATCGTTCTCCTGCTCATTCCGTGACTCTGCCCTCTGCTGCAGTCCTCTGATTTTGAGTAACCTGCTCTCCAGCCTCTCTACATCACAAACTTTTGTTTCATCGAACTGGAATAGTAATTTCTTTTTATTTTAATAGGTAACACGTCCACAGGTGTCTTATCTATGTTTGCCTTGCTAAGATTATAACTGTTAATTGCTAAAGGAAAGTCTTTGTCTTCAGCGGGTTTTATTTGGAGGTATGTTATTGAAAATTTATTACCTTTTTTGAAAGAGATGCAATCCTATCCGTCTTTCTATCTATCTATCTATATATCTATCTATCTGTCTATCACGTGGAGAATTCGCCAGTACTCCTGACTCATATTTCTTCACGGATATCAATTATTAGGAAAATGGACTCGGGGTTTTGACAGTTTTGACAGAATTACGATGATTTACCCTTCAAAAATATTTCAAGAATGAATACACTGTTTTGTCAGATGGAAAATGAGCCCGGTGCGTGGGAATGAAACTCGAGGTATAATGACAAAAATATTTGCCACAGAAAACGATAATGTTATTTATTAATTTTTTTCGTTGTTTTTGAATTGAATGTGGAAATCTTTGTGGGTTTTGGTTTTTTGGTGTTACCAGTGTCAGTTCCATATAAAAATATTGTGATTGGTAATGGCTATTAATCTATATCCCCCACCTTTCAAATGCGAGGTATATATTAGTTATGTTGTTAGTCACAATCCCTGGAAGAAGAAGAAGAAGAAGAAAAGAAGAAGAAGAAGAAGAAGAAGAAAAAGAAGAAGTAGTAGTAGTAGTAGTAGTAATGGTAGTGGTAGTGGTAGTGGTAGTATGAATCCAAGCAGTTGTACCTATCGATATAAAAGAAGTGGCTCTACCATCATACGTAGAAGAGATGCAAATATTCAGTCGAGAAGGATTTCTTGGCTGTAGGAGGCTCTTGCAATTGCGGATGGCAACTGGTTCGAGGACGCTTCAGCCAAGAAGGCCTTCCCTTATTCAGTTATCAATTATGACATTTAGATAAATTTACTTTTAAATTTCTTGTTTCTCACATAAACATCCGAACAAACAAACAAACACGCATGCATACATATATACATACATACATAAACTACGCAACGATGCTGGACAAAATCCCGACGGTCATAAACCTAAACAACATAATCCTGAACTCGAAAATTCCAAAAGTTAATTTACCGAAACGCTGACTCCTGACCGATGAATTCATAAAGCTTATAAATATAAGAAAGAATATATTAAGTCTTATGAATAGAGATTGCTATTTTAAGTACTAAACAAATACTCTTATGGCGAGGGCCTAAACGTTACACTGTATGTGAGCTGATCAGAAAAAAAAAAACAGAAAACTAACAAATAAGGCTAAATACTAAAGCTCTAAATATATCAGTATATTTGTGTGTGTATACCATCGATGAATAATAAAGGGAGTTATGAGTAAAATAAACCCTTTTTCCTTTTTACGAGGACAGATCTCGTTCAAGGCCATCTGATCACACCACTACTGCCAGTCGATCTATTTATCTGCCAATTCTTCTTAAAACACATTTCAGACAACAACACATATTAGAAAATGGATTGATGAAGTTTTAAAAGTACGTTTGGGAATTACTGTACATGTTATTTTTGCTATGTGCACCTGCACCATAAAAGCTGACGATAATCTTCACAGTGTTCCTTGAGTGAAACCCAACTGGCCTACAATAATTAGAATTTCCATTTTGATTTAAGTCTCCTGAAGACCATTGGCTCGCTTGACCATTTTCTACGTCTATCATTTCTTTACAAAAAATATTTTCTATTAATAATTGTGGTTTTATGCCTTACGGTCTGGTTTCATGATGGACGTAGTGATTAGATCTTTCTGTGCTGTTGATAATGCCATGCAAAAAAAAAAAAAAAAAAAATGCTCCAATCTCTGTGGCATGGGTAACATCAAAAATAAAATGGTAACAAGCTATTTTCAGACGCCTCGGGAAACCTTTGCGCGGATTTACAGTAGCTGCACAGTAATTAAATTTAAGGTAAACATTTAGTCGAATATCCTGAGAAAACTCCTAATGCTTGGCATCACATTTCCCAAGAATAAAATGACAACCTTTCAGTCTTTCCTCCTGAGTTATATCTACAATTCGTCATGTACTGATTCTGTCATTATCACTGTTGATGTGAGGCTCAAGAAATGTCAGAAGTGAAAGACTGATCCTTTATTATGTTGTTGTTGTTTTCAGATTTAGCTGGCCTTGTGCCAGGCACGAGCTCTTGCTTGTGAGTAGCCTGTAATCTTTATTATTCTCGACAGTTGTTGTTGTTTTAGATTTAGCTGGCCTTGTGCCAGCACGGGCTCTTGCTACTAGAGCAGCCCGTAAAACTCTCGACAGGTGTTTATAATACAGAAAGCGGACGGAAAGGTAGCGGGCGACCTGAGGCCCCCGCTGCGTCCATAAGAAGGTTGTGTTTGTAAACAGGCATAAAAGACATATATAAAACGTTACAGAACATGAAGAAGGCAAGTATATATATCGGCGGACAGGCCGTGCAATGATGCATACAATGAGATACATAAAGAATCTGAAATATCAACAAGTAACATATATGACGTGATTAATGTACGTATGAAGAGAGAAACACAAGACAGGAGGCGTTCTGACGCCCTTACATTGACATTACTCGTACATATATTTCCTCTCGGTTAATCACCACGTAAATTTTCACCTTCACAAACATGTTATCTGCTCCTACACAGTTTCTAGTTCAGGTGAGAGAGAGAGAGAGAGAGAGAGAGAGAGAGAGAGAGAGAGAGAGAGAGAGAGAGAGAAATTAGCGATAGACTATAAAAGATGACCTGTATCCAGTCTTGATGGGAGAAAAGCAACATGATACGAGCACGCATTTTGCAGATTAATCGTCATATATCAACAGTTTCCGATGATTTCTTGCATCTTTCTATGTGTAAACGAGACGGCAGTCGGAATGTTACGGAGTAAAAAAAAAAAAAAAAAGCAGCATTCGAACCCATTTACAATTTGGACAAACTTTTTCTTCAATATCAACCATCCCGTCTCATGAAACCCGTCAAATGTTTTCGAGATTCTGTATCAGACAGACAGCAGACACTTGTAAAGGCAGAGGACCCATCCAACTTTGCAGTATTAGGTATCATCATCTCTGTCTCAGAAGGTGGAATCAGAAAGTTCACGAATATGATATTATGATAACAAAAAACCAATGCTTCTAGTATGATTTATTGGAAAATACGAAAATAGGAAACTCTATCTCTCTCTCTCTCTCTTCTCTTCTCTCTCTCTCTCTCTCTCTCTCTCTCTCTCTCTCTCTCTCTGCCTCAGTCATCTGTTTTCACGAAAAAGCCTCTGAATGTTTGCCTTCAACGAACGCGATAATTTTCGAAAACTTTCCTGAATCGTTCAAGTAATGGAAATGCTCGTCAGAGCTCTGAATTTAGTAATAGCCAGACGAGACACAACTTGCAAATGGAAGCTCACCACATCCTGTGTTCATTTAAGCCCTATTAAATCAACTAAAGCACTAAGATGCGTTTGGTTACAACAACAGCAACTAATAATAATAATAATAATAATAATAATAATAATAATAATAATAATAATAATAATAATAATAATAAATACATTTAAACCATTTGTGTTCCGATGAACAAATGATATCATTCGACAGCCACATTTAATAGTAACTGCAACGATTTAATGTTATATGTAATGATTAATATTCTGTATTGTACATCAGGTGACTTTTATTATTGTTATCAATGTTAGTCTGTTTTTCATTTTCAATTACATTTACAGCATGAGCTCAAAGCACCAAACGAAAACTATTAACTAAAGGATTTACAGAAGGAATTTAGGAAGTCACCTCATTTGTTGTTGACAGATAAGTCAGGTCTTCGTCCAACATTGTTTTGCAAATTTGTGTACATCACAACGTCGACTTTCTTCAGTATACCAAGTCATCAAAAATAAAAATTAATAGATTTTCAAACGGATTTAATACCCAAGTAAGAGTTTCCCCTTTGTCGTTTTAAAGAATCTTAACCTCTTGACTGTTACCTTACAAACACATAAATTTGCTTAAAAACAAAAAGTAAAATAACATACATTAAATTTAACTTAAACACGGCTGGCTCTTTAAAATCTCAAGCATTTACCTATATTGGTGAAAACATAAAACATACTGGAGAAACAAAGGGGCGAAGGCAGTCAAAGACTTCTGCTTCCCAAAGCCACAACAGAGATTTATCTGGCTCACGTATAGCAGCAGATGCTTCTTCTTCTTCTTCTTCTTCTACTTTTGTACATTTCGTGAGAGTTTATTCCTGCAAGGAATTTATGTCCCAATAAGCCATTTTTCTCTGCAATCAATAATGCGCTCGAAGTGCAAGTGAAACACTCGACCGAATACTGACAGAATAAATAACAGATGTTGTGTGAAAGTGTTTGATACTTTCACCCAAAATGCATGAAAATTTATGTCCCAAGGATCATAGGCGAAAGTGTCAGCTTGGGGCTACCTAAACAAAACTGGGTTTTACGTTTAGACACAATTATGCAACGCTCGAGTGTATTTCACTTCTTTACGAAATGGCTATGTATAGTGATAGGTGAATAATTATAGAGACAACTCTGTGCGTGCATGCTACTGTTTAGAAGAGGTGTGTATGTGTGCTTGTCTGTGTTTGTATTTATAAACAAGAAAAAGATACAAAAATTGTGGGAGATTGTAGTAATATTTAACCAAACCATGTGTATAAATGTCTATGCGGAAATGGCAGTACTGTAAAGATGAAAAAGCCTCTACTGTAGATTTCCTTTTGTGAGAACAGACCGAAAATAAGCTTCTGGAATGACTGAAAGGGACCAATGAAATTTATGAAGGAAAAACAGAATCTTCCCAAAAGGGTTGACACTGAATGGAAGGCAGGAACACTGAATCCCCAACACTGGTAGGGTGTTTTTACTGTTATTATTAAGGTTATTATTACCATCATTAGAGAAAGTTTTCGCTAAAATAAAAATGAGGTTGATAAAGAAATACCTTACAACATGGTCGGTATAAAGACAGGTATAGTAAATTATAGATGAGCATGCATGAAAATGCAGAAACAACCACATGATACACAACACGATCAAGAAAAATAGGTAAAAATTCATTATGGTAAAAGAAACTGCCACATAAATCACTTAAAAGTAACATTTCAGAACCAATTAAACATAAAATAAAAATATTCGAAATGTTACCATAAGACTGATCCATCATTTCTCTCTCAAGAGAATCCAAAGTTCGATGTAAATTACAAGAATAACATTTAGACTGGTCCTTATTCTTAAAGAAGGAGTAGGAAAATCCAGGAGGAAATCCAAAACTATTCTTGAATGTAAACAGTTGATATACAGAAAAAATGAATTACCAATGTACATTGAGATTTTGAAAATTAATTGTAGTCAAATATTAACTTATATATTAAAAATAAGAGTTACTAATTATCAACTTAATCTGAATTCTCACATTCAATGGGTATTCGACCTGCCCTCCCACAAAAACTAATAGAACGAATGTAATGTTTAGTAGTTTAGGTAAACCAAGCACACAGTTGACAGGTTCCTATCAATTTGCAAGGTACTATTATCTATGGAGTCATTATAAGAGAATAGAATAGAATATGGGAATTTAGGCCAAAGGCAAGCCCTGGGACCTACGAAGTCATTCAGCGCTGAAAAAATTGACAGTAAGAAGGTTTGAAAGGTGTAACAGGAGGAAAACCTCGCAGATGCACTATGAAACAATTGTTTGAGAGGGTAGCAGTCACATGAAAGAAAGAAAATATGAACGGAGGTACAGTAAAAGCAATGAAAGAGGTTGCAGCTAGGGTCGAAGGGACGCTGCAAAGACCTTGAGTAATGCCTACAGTGGATATACGTGAGGTGCACTGGCAGCCCCTACTTTCCTACGGGGGAGTTATTATAACATTCATGACGCTCATTATTAGGTGTGATTTTAATTCCTTACGCCAGATTAATTATCACATGAAAATGAATGATTATCACATTTGACTAATTTTCCAAAGGAAACACAGACACGTACACACACCCATATATATATATATATATATATATATATATATATATATATATATATATATATATATATATATATATATATATATATATATATATATATATATATATATATATAATATATATATGTATATATATATCTATATATAAATTAAGCTAAAAATAATCCACTAATATCGAATTCGTTATCCCTTAGGAATAACGGGCACCTAAAGGAATAGTATTCTTGCATCCACTCTGACCAGGATTCGAACCAACGGCTTTGAGGGTCGGCATATGGGAGACATTCACTTCGTCATGAAGAGTTAGTTAGTTCATTCAGTGTTTCCTTATTTGCCTGCTTTAAAAAGCATGGGTGTGAATACTGGTCAAGGCAGGTGCACTTATCGTTTATTATTCCCTTTGGGTTTAAGTTATTCCAGAGGTAAAGTGAATTTAATATTAAATGGTTACTTGTTGCTTACATTTCACCTTCGCTGTGTGCTCTCCCCAGAGACTTTGTGATGACAAGAAAGTCGTCGGAGATGAAGCAGGTTTAAACTGGAGTAGAGAGAAACTGACAGACTTAGAAAGAGCAGATTGACGAATCGTGCTTAATACAATCCATCATGTTACCTGAACAGACAGGACTCGAAATATAAAGTAAAAGCAACAGAAGGAATAAGGACAGTGCATGCTTAAAGGATGCAATAACTCTTAATTGGAGGAAGTCTTAATAACGTTGAATCTTTCAAATATGCAGGAACAATGAGACATCCAGTAAAAGTTCTCTTGAAATAGAATTTAGTGAAAAACTGAAAATTCAAATCAGACAATGGTAGGGCTCAATAAATTGTGAAACAAAACACACTGAAATAGCACACGAATGTAAGATTATACATCAGTCTAGTACCTTTCTACTGATACTCTGACGTGAATTACGGTATAACAATAAAAAAACATAACTAAAAGGCGTTGTCTATTTAAGAGTAAAGCTTAAAAAGGACGACAGGGGATCAAATGGTAGGCTAGGTAGGAAATAACCGCATACGGAAAATTACGACGTTCCCTATGCAGATGAGATGATGATGAAGGAAGTGGAGATGACTTGGACTTGTCCCTCACACAGCCCCTGGGAGAATAATGCGTGATGGTGTCGGCTGGCTCCTGTGGGCTCAACAAGAACTGGAAACTGAGCTAACTTGATGAGAATTGTGAGATGGTAGGGTGGAAATGAGTGGAGCTTTGAGGAAGATTAAGTACCTTAAACTCATGCGTTGTAGAGCTTCACAGAGCTCCACTGCGTCACACAGCGTTCGAGGCAATGATATATATATATATATATATATATATATATATATATATATATATATATATATATATATATATATATATATATATATATATAAATAATTTTGTATACATATACATATACAATATATATATATATATATATATATATATATATATATATATTATATTATATATATATATATATATATATATATATATATATATATATATATATATATATATATATATATATATATATATATATATATATATATATATATATTCAAAAAAATTAAAGGAAGAATTTAATGTTAATCCCCAGAATCTTTGTTAGCATTTGAGGAAGAAGTTGGTGGCTCCCTTTGCTACATTTCAATAAAATGAAAACAAGACAATATCCACTACCACGTCTGTCTTTTAACTACACTGTCATGGGTTACACATCTTTGCTAAAGGCTTCCACAACATAAGCAACTACATTTAATACACACTTTTGAACAGCACGTCAAATCCCCCCTTAATGCACAGCATCTTTCACCTTCTGCGTGCACTCTTTGCTCCCTGGATATGGAGCCATTACTTTCCAATACCTCTTGCACATGTACCCTATATCGCTATAGGTCTGTCGATTTCCCTTTCTCTCAAAATCTATTCACTGATGCTATTCACCTACCTACCATTGCCTATTCTCTCCACAGGACTAAACCAGCTCAAAATACTCTTATCAATAAATCTTTTATACAAACACTAACCTTTTCAGCTCTTCTTTATATCTGCATTTTTCTGACCCATACAATCCTTCTTACTCCATATATGCTGCTAAACATGTCATCTAAACAGCTTTAACTTTATTCATTTTTTTCTTTTTTTACACATCAATACCCAAGAACTCGGTCAATATTCACTTCATTTATAACAGCACTTGGCTTCCGTGCACACAAATTCTGTTCTAAACGTTTACATACACCCTACTCAACTCCATGGTCCCACTGTTCTATGACCCACCTTTAATTTCGCCCATCACATTTTACACACAAATGTCTAGGTGAATCCTCCAGTTCCATTCTTCCACCAGTCATGTTATTTATTGTTGTATCTTCCAGGTTTCAATTTATACTCTGATCTTTAACCCCCTTTCATCAGCTCCTTCAGTTTATCTTCACATTCCCAATTGACATTCCTCTGCAAACATCACCCATTGCATTCTACTCTCAAACTTTTTCTTAACACATTGCTGCACCCACTCTCAACTTTCTCCTCTTTGAAACCATTTCAAATCTTACACTGGATTTTTTCAATTTCGCTCTTCTGATTATTGTCCATTGTCCATATGCATACACACACACATACAGACACACACACACACACACACATATATATATATATATATATATATATATATATATATATATATATATATATATATATATATATATATATAATATTCACATATATATATATGTATATACGTGTGTATATATGCATATACTCGTATATATGTATATAAACATATATATATATATATATATAAACATATATATATATATATATATATATATATATATATATATATATATATATATATATATATATATATATATATATATATATATATACATATGTATATATACATATATACACATACATATATATTTATATATACATATACACAGTATATATACAGTAGTATATATATATATATATATATATATATATATATATATATATATATATATATATATATATATATATATATATATATATATATATATATATATATATATATATATATATATATATATATATATATATATATATATATATATATATATATATATATATATATATATATATATATATATATATATATATATATATGATTTTGTACGTGGCATAATAGGCACCTCAGAGTTTTGGACACGATACTCATGAGCGATCCTGTGCATTGATTTCCTCCACTCTTTCCCCAATTGTGACAGTTTTAAGGTAAACTTCATGGTATTAAGATTAACATCATGATCCGAGCCTGACCCGTCCTTTTGAGGAAATCGACAAAATTCTATTTACTTTGTTAAAAGGGCAGATAAAAATCATTAATTAATCCTCGATTCTCGATGTTTGACAAGAATGCAATTTTCGGTTATAAACAACGCAAATTTATTCATCAATTCACTGGGAAATCAACGAACAAATTAAAGTGCTTCATTGAAAAGCAACTGCTTGTGTTTCCATGGAAAGGACAGACGTTCGGACAATTCGGTGACAGCTCAGGTCGGAGAGACATGTATGGTGGGGAGCGAGTCTGCGCTCGCGCGCACGTGTATGTGGGAAGGTGGGGTGAGGAGTTCCAGACGTGAGAAGAAAAAGGTTGTGGGGTCTCATTCAACGGAAACGGTAGAATCATGTTTAAAAAAAAAAAAAAAGAGAATCTCATATAGAAGCCATCAAATACAACTGAGAAATCCCAATGACAGTTCAGAGAGAGAGAGAGAGAGAGAGAGAGAGAGAGAGACCGAGGGAAGGATTGATTGACTTACTGACTCGGAATTACCTGACGTCTCCTGAGAGAAAGAGCGACTTATTTACCACAATGGAACAAAGATCAAGATCATTATTTACAAGAACGAAAGCAATAAGCGTTTCTCTTGCGTTCGTCAATGAAACATCACCAATATAATGAACCCATATAACAAAAAACTCGAAGCCACCCTTATAATGGAAGGATTGGAAGGAGGAACTTGCGACAAGGAATTACAGGGATTTCAGGATTCACCTTGACATAATCCCATCCAGGAGGGAGACAGATTAAAGAGCAGTAACTCAAACGAAACTGATTGGGACAAGGGGATCACTGTCTCCACTAAACAGTTTGAAGTATCTTAGAACACCTGAAATATCGACAGGGGAGACAGATGCAGAAGTGCGCCATCAAGTACTTTGAAATACGTGGGTGAAAGAGCAGAAATGGGTAAACGATGAAAGCATTTGCAAAATGAATGCCAATCTGTGAAAGGAGAAATAAAAAAACAAAAAACAAAGACAGTACGAGCACATGAAATTCCAGCAAAAAACAAATAAACAAATAAAAAACAAACATTACATGACTACGTACAAAGCAATTTTAGAAGTAGGTGCGTGATTTTCGGGCTGCTCCCAAGAAGATGAGCCCATGATGGCACAATGCCAGCCTCTTCCAGTAACAAAAAACAACTGGCGAGTAGATGATGAGGTTTAGCGAGGAGTGACAGGTTCAAGTGTCGGCAAAGGCAGGTGAAGGCAAAAGCGTAGAAGAAATTAAGTTCCCTGACAGGAACAACAAACCGTCAGAAACAACGCCTTGCATGCAGACAGTTCGATGTTGTTCAATTAACAGTACCATATAAACAAATATTGAAAAAAAATCGAAAATCTCTCTATAAAAAGAAGAAAAAAAAGTTGATTCTGCTTAAGAGCCAGTGACATGCAGCCTTAAAACTAATGAATTTTTATAAAGCGAAAGATTAAGATTGCCATATCCGTGTCTTTAAAACATGGCTTTGTTGCTCGCACCTCAGGGAATAACATTATTATTACTTTACTTTCTAAGGTCTAATACTGTTGTTATCATTTAATACTGTTTTTTTTTATATTCTCAATAAATTGGATAGAAACATTTCAAAAGGAAAAAGCAAGGGTGCAGTTTCTGCCCAAAATTTCCGACTTCTGAACGTCAAATTGGAGTGATTCACTGTTTATACCATAACCAGTTTCATCTCTACATGCGTCAAAAGACGAAAAGGATGCAGTAACAGCAAAGTAATTCTTATCCATTATTATCCAACAGGTAATAAAGCAAATGTATTGAAAAATACCGCAGTCCAGCAATTGGACGCCAAGCATAGCACATGCTTAGTCAATCAACTCAACTGACAATGAAAGCAGTGCGCATCTCTTCAGCAAAACATCTGGTTAACCAGAATCTCCATAAAAAAGGAAGAGAAGCTGTCGTCAGATCCCAGGATGCAATATACAAAAGTTGATTCAAGATAACAACAAGTGACCACCCTTCCAAGAATGGAGACAACAGCAACACCTTTTAACGGGAGAATAAGCACCATTACCCACACATATGGCAAAAGCAGGGCTTGCAGGCACCTGAACACTATCGTTAAAATCCAGCGGTCGCATCACATCATTTCCCATTCGAGGAAGAAAGAAGACTTGAAAAAAACACACAAACCGATTTATCATTTAATGTTTCTGTACTAACATAAAACACTTTTTATTCAATCGAGGAAACTACTAACATTAGAATAAACAAGTAAACAATGCGCCGAAGTTTTTTTAGCGCAATCGAGTTTTTCTGTACAGTGCATATAATACTGTATAAAACGCTCAGCCACGGCCTGGAGGTGGCCTGTGTTGTTCCCAGCTATAGCGGTGTCAGACGCACAATTATGTCTAACTTTAACCTTAAATAAAATAAAAACTACTGAGGCTAGGGGATGCAATTTGGTATGTTTGATGACTGGAGGGTGGATGATCAACACACCAATTTTCTGCCCTCTAGCCTCAGTAGTTTTTAAGATCTAAAGCAGACAGAAAAAGTGCAGACGGGCAGACAAATGGCCATCTCAATAGTTTTCTTTTACATAAAACGAAATGTAAAAGCAGAACGTCCTAGTTCTAAGTCAGAGGGATAAATACCGGAAAAGCATGTTCCCCAAAGTTATTCAGTCCAGTACTCCCATTACATTTAACGAAAAGTATGCTGGGAGAAACTCTCATATCTACCTATCTATCTCACTATCTGTCTATACTATACTTATGCATATATATTATATATATATATATATATATATATATATATATATATATATATATATATATATATATATATATATATATATATATATATATATATATATATATATATATATATATATAAAAGCAATGCCAGAAGAAAGAGAAATGACTGAGTGGTGCTGGGCCTTTCGACTTATTGTCCTTCATTTAGCAGACAATAAGTCGAGGCCGCCCAGCACCACCTCGTCGTTTCTCTTTCTTCGTAAGCATTGCCTTTATTCATTTATTCATCGCGTTCCATTTTTCGTTATTCAGTTATTATATATATATATATATATATATATATATATATATATATATATATATATATATATTATATATATATATATAATATATATATATAAATATATATATATATATATATATATATATATATATATATATATATATATATATATATATATATATATATATATATATATATATATGAGAGAGAGAGAGAGAGAGAGAGAGAGAGAGAGAGAGAGAGAGAGAGAGAGAGAGAGAGAGAGAGAGAGGGTTTTACCATCATAAAACCTCAGCTACCTTGTAGAGATCATTGTCAGACATAGGGCCTCCCTATAAGCACAACAGGTCATATCCTCTAACTTCAAGAGCTTTTTCTCGCAATGTTTTCTAATAAAAAAAAAACAGAGGTTCTCTGAAAAGAAAATAATATAAACATCGGAAATACTATTATGGTCTCCACCTCTCGAATATTTTGTGGCAGGTCAAGCACCCAAAATCCATTCATGTGGATCGAAAGGAATGTTAGTAATCCTGCTTAATTTGTACGTAATTATGCATGTAAGATCTATAAATAAATAAAGGTAACTGTAGTGCATACACACTCACAGTCATATATATATATATATATATATATATATATATATATATATATATATATATATATATATATATATATAATATATATATAATATATAATATATATATCTATATAGGTATATATATATATATATATATATATATATATATATATATATATATATATAATGTATAATATATATAATATATATATATATATATATATATATATATATATATATATATATATATATATATATATATATATATATATATATATAACATTACAATTCTTATAATAAAATTCAAAATAATACAGTAAAATTACTATGAAAATAAGAATACGTTTAAAAGATGGCTAATCAAAATAAATAAAATAATAAAATAAAATAAAGAAAATTACAAAAATTTAAAAATTTACGTCACAAAAACGGAAGGTACAAAGGCATAACAAACATACTAATTAATGTACAATACCAGTAAAACGCAGACTAAAAAACACAAAAGTGAGGTTACAGCCACATTTCTAGCCAAAGAAGGCTTTATCTCAGCTAGATATCAAAAATATATTTCACTTTGCAAAATAAATTAGGTAATTTCTTTAAAATTAAAGACCCTATACCAACAAGCCTTCAGTCCAATCTGATCTATAAATGGCAGTGTGGTAGTTGTGATGCCACTTACGTTGGAAAAACTACCAGATCAGCTTGGATGAGATGGTTTGAACACCTATGTAAGTCATATCGTACGACAGGCAATTATCTTTCAAGGCCTAGTTACAGTGCAATTAGAGAACACAGCGAGGAGACTGGTCATCCTTTACATATTGATGATTTTTCTGTTTTAACCACTGCTCAGTTTGCTACAGACATCGACATTTTAGAAGTTCTATACACCATCAAGATAAAGCCTTCTTTGGCTAGAAATGTGGCTGTAACCTCACTTTTGTGTTTTTAGTCTGCGTTTTACTGGTATTGTATATTAATTAGTATGTTTGTTATGCCTTTGTGCCTTCCGTTTTTGTACTTAAATTTTTAAATTGTTTGTAATTCTCTTTATTTTATTTTATTATTTTAATTTTGATTAGCCATCTTTTAAACGTATTCTTATTTTCATAGTAATTTTACTTATGTATATATATATATATATATATATATATATATATATATATATATATATATATATATATATATATATATATATATATATATATATATATATATATATATATATATATATATTTAACATGTAATCATACATATTATAATCATTCAGAAACCCAAACTTGCAAGACTACCAACAATAATATAGGTCCTGCCAGAATTGTAAGTCGCAGGGAAAAGAGACGAGCTAAAAGATTCAAGAGACATCGGAGAAGATTGGAAATTTCTCATTTTAAAACGGAATGACAGGAGATCAGACTAGTTGATCTGAGCTCACACCGTCCATCAAGTCACTCATGGGACTGTGAAACCTGACGTGTACAATGAGGATGCCACAACAAGGCCCTAGTATATGTTTGAAGCTTCTGCATGAGGCGGCGGACCCTACAATCAACTTAAAGAAGATTTAATTTGAGAGGAAGAGTCATCTCGGTCTTTTAAAACGACAGCCTCTGATGCTTCTCTGTCAAGAAGGTTATTCCAGGATGGCTTCTTCATTTATGGGAATAATACTCTATACATAAATGGTAAGTGCTACTACAATCTGAAGTTGCTCTGGAGAGAAATATATGTAACACATTAAAGAGCTTGCTCATTTTCTTTTCAATAGATATAGCTAGACATAATACGGAAATCACTTGACTGTTGCATAAAAATGCTGGCTGATTTTGGGGTTTGACTTCTCAATCCTTTAGCATCATTGTGCCAGTATTCTGAGTATACGAGATAAATAAGTAGAGACAAAACGTAATCATGACCGGATTGCAAACAAATGTCCAGATATGAACATGAATATTTTTGCTTGGCAACAGACTATTTGGTCGATTGCTGCTGAGTCAACACAGACTGGTCTTGCCTGGACTGGTCGCCAAGGGTACAGAGGCTCCTGAGTTCGCTGGCGAAAACAAATCGGAAGCTTGATTAAACCTTTGCTTACAGAGATCTGCATGAAGATAACAACGCGGGAGGGAGAGGGAGAATGGAAGGAGGGAGAGGAGAATCACATGCATATGAATGGAGGGGGGAACTGATGTAAAGAATCAAAAGGGTGAGTTGGTAAGAATATACAGAAGAAAAACCACTGTAGATAGGACCTGACAGGCTCTGTCTACCACAGACGACGAGAGCGCAAATGCAGAAACGCTTATGAGAGAGAGAGAGAGAGAGAGAGAGAGAGAGAGAGAGAGAGAGCCAATTCTACACGAAATGCTCCTTTTTCATTTGAATCCAATTTGCTTGGAAAAATTTTTCCCCTCTATGTAAACTGCAGGATTGTATTCAATGATTTTCATTTTCAGAAATCTTTGGGTGCTGTATTTTATAAATCTGTAAGAAAGGAAAGGATGATGTGAGAAATAAGTCATCGAGACCTAATTCGGAGAAACTGAGGTAAAAGATTATGATTCTATTCTGGGAGGACACATTAAGCAAGCAGGAACAGACAAAACTTTCACAAAACGAAGTGCAGAACAGTCACAGGAGAAAGAATATAATCCGTGTGACATCGTTATAAAGACAAGAATATTTGTAGTGTCGTTTCCAAAATAGAACAAGTAAAAAATGCGCCGAAGTTTCTTCAGCGTATAATTAAGGGCCCCGAAAATAGATCTATTTTTCGGTGGTCTCGGTATAATGCAGTATGAGCCGCGGCCCATGAAACTTTAACCACCTCCCGGTGATGGCCTATTTTATATCGTTACCAGAAGCATGATTATGGCTAACTTTAACCTTAAATAAAATAAAAACTACTGACGATAGAGGACTGCAATTTGGTATGATGATTGGAGGGTAGATGATCAACATACCAATTTGCAGCCCTCTAGCCTAAGTGGTTTTTAAGATCTCAGTGCGGACAGAGAAAAGTGCAGATGGACAGGCAAAGCCGACACAATAGTTTCCTTTACTAAAAACTAAAATGAATAGTCCGGTGCAGATGTCTGCATTCTGCGTGTAGGCAGCACTGAAGCTGAAAGCTAGGAGAGCCAGGATTCATGACAGACAACGTCTGAGAATTTGGAGAGATGGCGTTAGTACAGAAGGTCCTGAGAGAGGAAGACAAAACAGAAAGTATTAAGTCGACTATGATCTGTTGCAAAGGCGCATCCCGACTAACTACTGCTACTACTACTACTATAATCTTTTCTCATTGAGCCAATGTTATTGATCTCGTGAGGATGTTGGAGTTCAATTCTGTGAGAAAGGGAGCTCCGACAAGTGTTTCAAATATAACTGCCACAGCAATATAAGCGTACCGAATCTTTTAAATTGCGACTGAAACACAAAAACTCGAAAAATATTTTAATGGCATTTTTCTTAAATATATTCAAAAGGCAGGTAGTGCCGTCAGTGCACTCACGCAGTGCACTGTAGGCATTACTTAAGGTTCTTTTGCAGCGTGACTTCGGCCCCTAGCTGCAAACCCTTTCGTTTCTTTTTACTGTACTTCCTTTCATATTCCCCTTCTTCCACTTACTTTCCATCCTCTCCTAAGAATTGATTCTCAGTGCAACTGCGAGGTTTTCTCCTCCTGTTACACCTTTCAGACCTTTTTACTGTCAATTTCGTTTCAGCGCTGAATGACCTCAGAGGTCCCAGCGCTTGGCTTTTGTCTAAATTCTATATTCAATTTAATTCAATTCAATCCCTTAGATTCCTATAATATGACCTGAGCAATAAAGTTAACTGCCCCGATACCAGTCTTTGTGACGCTGTGATAATTCTACAACGGAAGAAGAGAAGTGGCATGCAGGAAAATCGGAAGGAGCCCGAAAAGTGATGAATTATTTTAAACAATTCTTTTGAGGCTATTTAAATTTTTTTTTTTAGAAACATGAAAAAATTGCAAAGTAATTTATCCACGGTCTCTTTCTCCTCAATTTGGGTGGGTGGGTCAAAACCCCGCTTGACAGACAAATAAAACGCAGGAACTTTGTCCCATCCGAGCGCAAGTCTTCGACGCTGATATATTCATGAGAGAGGTTTTTCCAGAAAATTATGAATTTCGAATAGGGACGAAACCCATAATTCTAGGAAAAAGTGTTATCGAATTTTTCAATACATCACTGGATGCTTGCGCAGCAGAGAGAGAGAGAAGAGAGAGGGGGGGGATTTTTCCTGTTCAAGTCTCCTAAGATTCTGGCAGAATAATCGACGTTAAAAAAAAAATAAGAAAAAAAAACAAATAAAGAGCTCTCGGCAAAATACTGAGTGATGCTTCCAGCACAATACAATAAAGTCTACGAGATCGTTTCTTCACTAATCTCTAAAGACTCTTACTCAGCGTTGCTTGACGTATGATAGAAGCGGATCTTACGAAAAGGGGGAATCATAAACAGGTGAATGAAAAAGAAAACAAAAATGGGTCAAAGGGAACAACAAGGCAAATGAAATAAACACACCCATTAAGAAAATCACTGACTACAACATACTGAAAATACGAGAACACATTTTTTTAAATTTTTAAATTGTAAAAAAAAAAAAACCAAACATGTAAAAATATATGAGCGAATGCAGAGTTAGGGACAGAGGTAGCCGTGATAGATCCCAATCCTTCCTGGAATGCTGTGTCCTAACCTAACCAGACCTTACCTCCTTGACCTAACTTAGGGGCACCGTGCCCCTCCCTGGCCGAGTAACACTAAATATCACTGGCGCCCCCTCCCCATATATATATATATATATATATATACAAGTATATATATATATACATATATATAATATCATATATATCATATCTACTCTATATAATATATATATATATTACATATATATATATATATATATATATATATATATATATATATATATATATATATATATATATATATATATATATATATATACATATATATATATATATATATATATATATATATATATATATATATATATATATATATATATATATATATAATATATATATATAATATATATACACACATTAAATATATATATATATATATATATATATATATATATATATATATATATATATATATATATATATATATATATATATATATATATATATATATATATATATATATATATATACAGTTCCTCGTTGTGGGAGTGGGTTCAATTCTCATCACGTAAAATAAAGCACTCTGCTGGCCAGAGAGTTTGAATCTCCGACAGTATACTTAACCAATGAAGGATAAGAGGATTTTATTTCTGGTGATAGAAATTCATTTTTTATGGGGTGATAGAAATTCATTTCTTTCTATAGATATGGTTCAGATTCCACAATAAACTGTATGGTACCGTTACTAGGTAATCAATTGGTTCTTAGCCATGTAAAATAAATCTAATCTTTGTTTTGTGTGTGTATTTCAGGCCAGCTTTTTTAGGAGAGCTGTTAATCAAGCTCTGACCAGTCGGGTCTGGTTAAACTAAGGTATACTTAACTTATATACATAAATACATACACACACACACACACACACACACATATATATATATGTATATATATATATATATAAATTATGTGTGTATATATGTATGTGTGTGTGTGTGTATGTGTGTGTGTATATATAATATATGCATGTATGTATGTATGTATGTGTATATATATATATATATATATATATATATATATATATATATATATATATATATATATATATACTATATATATATGTATACACTGTATATGAGGTATGCCATCAGGAAATTAACAGGTTGAAGCTTATATCAACAATTTAATAGAGTATTCACACAGGAATATTGCAATAAACACGAAAAACAGAACTAGATCTCCAAGTTAGCAGTTTTGGCTAATAGGTTTATGCAATCAAAATTGAAAGGACTATCCAAAAAGGAGAATTACAAACAGTGCATCAACAGAACTGGTTAGCAGGTTTATACCAAAAGCAAAAAATTAAGAGTATTGATATGGTGGACTTGCAACCTGTGTATCAACTGAGCTGGGACTAGAAACAAGAAGTTTGAGTAGCATGTTTATTAGAACTGCAAAACAATGGGGCAGTGGCTTAAAAAAAATGGAATCAACAAATAAACAGAACAGTAGCTGAAGGCAAGGAGTTTGGATAGCAGATTCAAAATACAATAGGGTAGTAACATAGCCGAACTGCAATCAGTGCATCAACGGGACTGGGCTAGAAGGTAGTAGTATTGCTGGGAGGTTTATGACAACCACAGTACATAAACAGCAGAAACATAAAACTTGTAGTCAGGAAGTTATGAGAAATGGAGATGAAAATTAGTAGTTTGCCCGCAACGGTTATAATAACCACTAGAAAAAGTGGTCAGATAAAGAGCCCAATAGGATTGCAGTTGAAAAGAAGTTTGGCTGGCAGGTTTGTGACAACCACAATACAGAGTACAGTAGTCACAAGGAAGACTTGCAATATGCGCGTCAGTCGAACTGGAGCTGAAAGTCAGAGTTTAGCTAAGAGGTTTATCTGAAGCCGAAATCTAGTAGTATGGCCAGCAGGTTTATGAAACCACAGTGACAAAAGAGCAGTCATACATAATATCACAACATAACTGGAGCATCTATATAAACTAGCACGCTTATAACAGATCATATTGATAAAAACTGAATAATTTTTGACCAACATTTTTGGAAAGATCATGGCAGGTTAAAGAAAATGACAACCACAAGACACAATGTTAATTGTTAGTAGTCAATGTAACAGTACTATCAGTTATAAATTATAGCTGTCAATTTCGTCAGAAACAACTTAAGTCTAGACTTTAGCATAAGGAGGTTTACAACACGAGCCTTCCGCTCATCTCCAAAGTTTTACTAGCAAAGCTGCCCTAAAATATTACAGAGTTTTTAAGAAAGTTTATCCCATCCAGCAGGCACATCTCCTGACAAATAATAACCCAAATCAAAACTCATTTAATAAAAACTAAATCTATTGAATTTACATAACATGATACCCAAATTTACAAGAAATAAACTGGTCACACATGGACACAATACATATTTACTCATATCTTTCAAAGAAATATATGTCCAATACAGAAATGTACCATCAACATGCCATGGAACAAAAGAGGAAGGGTAATCCTTCATAATCTACACAGATGGATCAAAAATGAAGGTGGAGTGGGCATCACATTCAAGTGATAAACTATCCAAATGGGCTTCTAATAGTCATCAGCAGAATTAACAGCCAACAATTGGCTCTCAAGATTATAACAAAAAAAGGAATTCCTTCAGCAATTGAGCGACTCGAGAAGTGCAATTGAAGCAATAGGATCATTTAAATCAAATAATCACCTGTCCAAAATATACAACGGGAATACATCAGTTAATTACAAACGGCCTTCAAATTCAAATTTGTTGATCCCAGGCATTGAGGGTAATGAGAAAGCAACAAAATTGGCTTGTACAATCCCCAACTGGTTATCAGACTGGCTAGCTAAAGGATTCTATCCCCACAAAACAAACTAAAACAAATTAAGAACGGTTAAAAGTGGCATTCTTCTGGCAAAAGAATCTTTTAACAAGACTCAGAATAGGACACTCCAGACTCACACAATAAATCCCAGTAACAATCAAACACATCTTGATTGACTCTTCATGAAAGAAAGACTTATTTACAAAATAAATCAATAAAGGATATTCTAGCAGAAGGTAATAACTTTTTCATCATTCTCTTCCTAAAAAAAATTAAATTGATAAGTAAAATATAATCCTCCCCTCCCTTTTTTTTTTTTTGTCTTGTTTTTTTCTAATTCTCCTCCCTTTTTTTATTATTTATTTATTTCTACTTAATTTTTTTATGCTTTTTTCCCCCATTCTTTAATAAAAGAGAGAGTTAAACAAATCATTTATAACTAACTAAATTCGAAATGTGAACAATGGCGAGCTTGGATCCTGAGAAAATAAAGGTCTTTTATCTAGGAATAAGAGAGAAGTCTGTCTTTTCCCATCGAATCAATACCACTGGTCAGAAGGTTGATGTGTTGTTTAAGTGTTGAAGAAAATAACTAAATAGGATTCCAAAGACATATAATTAAGAGAGCTTCCTTAACTCAGTTTAGCTTACCTCGAGAGATAAAGAGAGAGTTGTCCTGGGAAAAGAAGACAGATACTGGTAGGAATTTTATGAATGACAAAATAGAAGTGGCGCACATGGAAACAGAAACGACTGGGAAAGACCCATCCGTTATCATTCACGAACACATTAAACTTTTACTTTTATTATTAAAATTAAACTAGAAACTGATCAGAGAGTGATTTGGATAAAGATACCTTTCTGTATCTTTACGGGCCACGCTTTGGTTTATTGGCAAAAAATTCATGGATTTTCTGGAATCAAACGTAAACCTTCTCTCTCCCTGAAGTTGATGTATTCATGAGGTCCGAGATCATTCCAGAAAAGTCAGGGTTTTTTAATGTTTGTTAACGACCGACTTACGACGAAATCTTTCACATGAGGAAAAGTAAAACTCGAAAATTTACTGTTTTCTCCGATGGATAAGCAAGAAGGTGAAAACTTTGAGAAAAGAAAACGCTGTTGAAGTTGCCTGTAATGCGGTCAGTTTGCTTTAAGTTTTCATTCTTTGTTCGGAAACATATGTATGAGAGTATATTTGCTATAAAAAAACTAACCTTTATAAAAATACAAGATCGAGGTTTTCATTTTATCAAATTTAGCACAAGATTCCATCACGTCTTTAAGCACTGCCCATCATTTAACTCATAGTGATATTACCTTATACTGTATATCAAGAGTCATATTACCTTATACTGTATATCAAGTGACATTCTGGAAAGAGGGGAATTCTAAATGAAAGAAAACGAAACCAAAAAGTATAGCCGTTAACCAAAGGAAAAAGCTAAAATGATTCACATTTAGTAATGGAATTAACTCAAAGTGAAATAAATAAAGGTATCGATTTTTCTTTTCATTCGACCAATCAGAGCAAAGTATTAAACGAAATTTTCAGTGTGCCTGCACTTCTTGGCAATTTTGAAAAATAAAACCAAGGATTAACAGTATACGTTTACATACAAATATATAAGTATAAATATTGGTATAAATACATATATATATATATCTATCTATCTATCTATATATATATATATAAATCTATCTATCTATCTATATCTATCTATCTATATATATATATATATATATATATATATATATATATATATATATATATATATATATATATATATATATACACACATCAACACAAGTGTATAGAATATTGTTCAAATGTCCATTTTGAAGAAACAAGGGGGAAATAGAATGAAAATAACCACAAGTACTTGAAAGGATTAGAACCTGGCATGATTGGAAAACAGTCCCTAGAGAGCGAAGATGAAAGAGGGCCTTATGTAATGACGGAAAGGTATTAAAGCATGGGGTAAGAAAAGCACTGAATCACAGGGGAGAATAATTCATAGGACGATGGGAGAGGGAATACACAGACTAAAATGATCACTGGAATATGGGAAAGGAAGAACGCCAGCGCAAATGACTCATCAAAACCTTAACCAGAGATAACAGAAGATAAAAATATGCAATAACTGAGAGAGACGCAGTAGGAGAGTGAAATGCAAATGAAGAAATGGAAGGAACAAACTCATTCTACTTGGGATCGTATCTACATACAGCGTATCAAAGACGACCGAACAATAATGACAACAATCTTCCGAACAAGGCCAAGAGGAAGAGAAGGTCTCCTCACTTCCCCGCAAAATCCGCCATGTAGTCGGAGCTTTATCTACCTCCATATTGCGTAGCAGGTGAATTGCCGTAATGAGGAGGTACCTCTAAGATACGTCATCGCCTACATAGTCACCCCAGGTGGGAGGCGACTCCACCTAACTGGGAAGACCTTATCTCTTGGCCTTTCTTCCAAAGATGTATGTGAGGAAAGAGAGGCTTTTTGGAAGAGCAGAATTACCTCAACACAAAATGAAATGGTTCTGACAAGACTTGTAGCGCCAGTAGAGATAGCGAAAAGGGCGGATGCAGAGCAGTCAATAGCAACATGAAGATTAAATAAGGAGTTTGAATTTATGACTATGTTTCATGAAATTTGTGAGGCTTAGTGCCTGTTTTGTCTGTGGAACGATTGTTCCCTTGTTGAGGGTGCACGCTTTTCCCGGTGGTGCTTTTGTTTTTTTTTTTTTGTGTATACAGAGTTTACGTCTGTTGTCTTCGCTTTGCAGCGATAAGCCTGGGTAATCATCGAGTCAGGGTTATGGACAGGTAGTTGTTACCTGTAGGCCCTACAGTTTCATGGGGACGACAAAATCGAGGATGAGTTTCTGACAAGTCATCTGTGGAGAGGAATTCTCTGGGACAGCAATTTGGCTGTCGCATCGACTCTGCTGTGAACGTCTGTTTCGTTTCGTGGAGATGTTCCTGTTTGCCGTCATGGGGCGGTTTTGATGACTTCACGGCAGCAGTTTGATGGTCATCCTCGATGACCTTTGATGGTCATCCTCTGTGTCACTTGTTAGTGTTCTTGACATCTCTGGGGAGATGGTTTGCACTGTAGGAGGATTGTTAATTATCATTACAGATGTTTTATGTATTGAGTAATTGGTATTTATGATAACTTTCATTATTTGTGCTGCTTTAATGATTGATCTGTTATTTGTGTATTTTTGGTTATGCCACGGTTTATGTTAATAATTGATGCCACTTTTAATCATTATGCTGTCTGGAATGTTTGTGTTATTTTTGATGTAATGTCGTTCGCTTATATGGTATGTTAATTTTTGCTTGTGTGGTTGTTTTATTTTAAAGTAACTAATTTTTCTTTATTTTGACTCTTTGGTTGTTTGATGTTGTATGTATATTTATTTACTTACGCCAAACTTGACTCATTTGTAAATATGTACATGTGTCTCAATTTCTGCCAGTCATTCCAGTCCCGATATATTTTTGTTTTAAAGAACCTGCTGAACTGACTGCGGTTCATTACAAATTGTATAAAAGAATATATATGGGGCTGCTAACTGTAATATTGTTCCTATGAAAATCTTATATATATATATATATATATATATATATATATATATATAAGTCTTATAATGATGACAGCATCGTGTGATGGGTACATAAAAGGCAAATCGAAATAAATAAAAATACAATGTTAGTATTGGTTTTTTCTGTGGTTTCAAGGGTAACTAACATTTGCTATTTCATTAGAGATTTGACAATCGTAAGACGAATCCAAGTGGGGACACGCAATCCTACTAAGGCCACAATAAAGACTACTCCTAACAGAGGGAGGAGTAATTAGGACTCAGAAATGAGCCGTTTACGCAGGAATCAAAGAAAACGGAACTCAGAAAAGGAAAACTGAGAAATAGAGGTCTGGAGACCCTGCGCAGTCGAGCGTTATTCATATTTACTTCAGGACCCAAAAGGGGAGAAAGGGAAACTCAAAGGGACTGCCCTTATTTTGTTCCATTTAAGGTTATAACGATGAAAATGCACTTTAGCTTATCAAAAAAAACAACCCCAACATAAACAGAGGGCCCAACGATTTTCACGGAAAAATATTCTAAACTTGGTTAAAGTATCAAAAGAAATATTCCAAACTAAATTAGATGACTTTAAGTTGACACACAAAGGCCGTGCACGCGGATACAATGAGATAGGTGACACATTAGCACTCAATATGAACGAGAAATGCTGAGCATGCTACAAAAATAAATAATTTAAATACTAAACCTGTCTCATTGACTGACCGAATGACTGTCACGTATTTCAGTCACGAACACAATGGGTCAAAAATAATACAAGCAAAAAAGACCCTTACTGTTTAAAATCTATTCTGGTGTTTCTTAGTTTTATCTAACATGAATCCTGACACACGCAAATCACGTATCCTCTCCCCCCCCCTTCCCTTATCGACCAACGAGACGCGTGTTCATCGTGTCGTTCATTACGGCGTTATGATACTCAGTAACGAAGAAAACGACACAATAAATCACTCTGTTAATACATCAAGGTTTCACTGTTCGCAACAAACATAATTCTATATTTATCAGACTTAAATTTTGACACTTGTAGTGTGTAGGCACCCAGCACTCTTAATACTCCAATGCTAAAATCACTTCCTAATACAAATCAAGCTTGTGTAGCAATATTCAATAAAAAAAAAAAATGGTACGCAAAGACTTGAACGCTTGTCTAAACAAAAGTCCACACTATAGGCTACAATGTATCAAGGGGCTTTCAGTTTCAAAGTTACTTTAAATTTTCTACATTTTTACCTTCTGCTGGTTCCAAAAGCTGAAACGAGTACTCACCAAGGGTTCGTGCGGCTTCTGGTCTGTCTGTCCTTTCTCAGGCTGCTCCTGTAACAAGTAAATAAATCATACATATTTTTGTCCGAAGTATGCTTCTCCATTTACTTTTTTTAGTAAATTAACAGTAAGCTAAAAAGAATTTTTAATTTCGTTGTAAAATTAAGACAAGTGTTAACTACGACGGTTGAATACAGGTAAAATGAAGGTATCTATTAAACTTTGTAAATACTTGTATAAGCCGGCTTGAAGGTTTGATATGGCGTCGATGAAAATAAGTTGTTTGGATTGAAACTGTAGGTTGTCACCCTTGAGAAATCGGACTATAGTAAGTGCCTTATAGGTCGGTTTGATCCACAACTGAAGCAGCTTTTGGAGCTGTCGTTCAACTGAAAGGTCCTTTATTTTTTCAACACGTTCTAAGTGAGGGATTTCACCAGACCCAGATTTTAATCACACTAATAATAATAATAATAATAATAATAATAATAATAATAATAATAATAATAATAATAATAATAATAATAATAATAATAATAATAATACATTAAACCATTTGTGTTCCGATGAACAAATGCTATCATTCGACAGCCACATTTAATAGTAACTGCACGATTTGATGTTATATGTAATGATTAATATTCCGTATTGTACATCAGGTGACTTTTATTCGTGTTATCAATATTGGTCTGTTTTTCATTTTCAATTACAGTGCAGCATGAGCTCAAAGCGCCAAACGAAAACTATTAACTAAAGGAAAACTTTTAACTAAAGGAATTTACAGAAGGGAAGTCACCTCATTTGTTGTTGAAAGATAAGTCAGGTCTTCGTCCGACATTGTTTTGCTAATTTATGTACATCACAACGACGACTTTCTTCAGTATACCACGTCATCAAAAATAAAAAGTAATAGATTTTCAAACGGATTTAATACCCAAGTAAGAGTTTCCCCTTTGTCGTATTTAAAGAGGCTTAACCTCTTGACTGTTACCTTACAAGCACACAAATTTGCTTAAAAACAAAAGTAAAACAACATGCATTAAATTTCAGTAAACACGCCAGACTTCAAAATCTCAAGCATTTACCCTAGTCTGTGAAAACATAAAATATTCTGGAGAAACAAATGTCAATTCCCACGACAAAGGGGCGAAGGCAGTCAAAGACTTCTGCTTCCCAAAGCCACAACAGAGATTTATCTGGCTCACGTAAATGCAGCAGCTGCTTCTTCTTGTACATTTCGTGCGAACGTTTATTCTTGCCAGGAATAATAATCAGCTCCTAATAAGCCATTTTTCTCTACAACCAATAATGCACTCAAAGTACAAGTGGATCACTCGACCGAATACTAACAGAATAATAACAGAAGTTGTGTGAAGTATATGATACTTCAATCCAGTTTTATATGAAAATCTATATACCAAGGATCATAGGCAAAAGTGTGAGCTTGGTGCAGCTAAACAAAACTGCGGGTTTACGTTTAGAAACAATTATGTGCAACGCTCGAGTTTATTTCACTTCTGAACCGAACTGGCTATGAATAGTGATAGGTGAATAATTATAGAGACAACTGTGTGCGTGCACGCTACTGTTTAGAAGAGGTAGGTGTGTGTGTGTGTGTGTGTGTGCACGAATTCATAAACAAGAAAAGATACAAAAATTGTGTGGAAATGTTGTACTATTTAACGAAACCATGTGTATAAAGGTCTGTGTGGAAAAAGCAGTAAAGAAAAATGAGAAAAAAAGCCTCTAGATTTCCTTTTGTGAGAACAGACCAGAAAATAAGCTTCTGGCGTGACTGAAAGGGACCAGTGAAGTTTATGAAGCAAAAATAAAATCTTCCCAAAAGGGTTGACACTGAATGGAAGGCAGGAGCACTTAATCCCCAACACTGGTAGGGGTACTTTTACTGTTATTATTAAGGTTATTATTACCATCATTAGAGAAAGTTTTCGCTAAAATAAAATGCGAGATTGATAAAGAATTACGTTACAACATGGTCGAAATAAAGACGGGTATAGTAAATTATAGATGAGCATGCATGAAAATGCAGAAACAACCACATGATACACAAAACGATCATGAAAAATAGTTAAAAATTCATTATGGTAAAAGAAACTGCCACATAAACCACTTAAAAGTAACATTTCAGAACCACCAAAACATGAAATAAAAATATCCGAAATGTTGCCAAGAGACTGATCCATCATTTCTCTCAAGAGAATCCAAAGTTCGATGTAAATTACAAAATAACATTTAAACTGGTCCTTATTCTTAAAGAAGCAGCAGAAAAATCCAGGAGGAAATCCAAAAACTAATCTTGAACGTAAACAGTTGATATACAGAAAAAAATTAATTACTAATGTAAACTGAGATTTTGAAAATTAAATGTAGTCAAATATTTACTTATATTAAAAATAAGACTTACTAATTATCAAGTTAATCTACGAATTCTGAAGTTCAATGGGTAGGCCTATTCGCCGACCTGCCCTCCCACACAAACTAATAGAGCGAATAACATTTAGTAATTTAGTTAGTACCAAGCATACAGCTGACACCTATCAATTTGCAAGGTACTATTATCTATGGAGTCATTATAAGAGAATAAAATAGAATATGGAATTTAGGCCGAAGGACAAGTGCTGGGACCTACGAAGTCATTCAGCGCTGAAAGGGAAATTGACAGTAAGAAGGTCTGAAAGGTGTAACAGGAGGAAAACAACGCTGTTGCACTAACAAAACTGTTTGAGAGGGTGGAAAGTCAGATGAAAGAAACAAAATATGAACGGAGGTGCAGTAAAAGCAATGAAAGAGGTTGCAGCTAAGGGTCGAAGGGACGCTGCAAAGACCCTTCAGTGCTGCCTACAGTGCACCAGGTGAGGTGCACTGGCGACACTATTCCCCTATGGAGAGTTATTATAAGATTCATGACGCTCCTCTTATTAAGGTGTTGTGATTTTTTAATTCTTTAGGCCAAATTAATTATAACATGAGAATGAATGATTATCACATTTGACTATATATATATATATATATATATATATATATATATATATATATATATATATATATATATATATATATATATATGTATATATATATATATATATATATATATATATATATATATATATATATATATATATATATATATATATATATTGTTATGAACCAAACTTCGGTTCATGAGGTTCCATCATCAATTACAAAGAAATGGACTGGAAAGACTGGCAGAAGCAGAGACAACAACGGGGAAGGGAAACGACAAA
>NC_089794.1:54117858-54142858 GCF_040412425.1 Macrobrachium rosenbergii | reverse complement strand
AGTAATTAGCACATAATGATTACATTTATGTATAATGAACATTAAAGGAAGTCAATCTTCATTAAATATAAAATATGTACTGAAAACTCACAAAAACTTAAAGATTCTAAGTTACTGGTTTCATTTCCCCCAAAATAGATGTCTTCCCAACTTCAATTTGGCGCCCCCTCACGACGCCTCTGCACTGGCCACCTAAGAAAATCAGCGCAAGTGGACAACTGCATTTTCACAGATGGGCGTGAGAGATAGAGTATTTTTATAATCTTTCCTCATCACTTAACATGTTAATTTGTTAACATAACTAAATACAACATCAACTGGGAATAAATATTCATAAAAATGAAAAATAACACCAAAATCACCACCTGGCAGCGAAAATGACGAGGCACGTCACAGACGACATGGACATCCAGGTATACCAACAAGACAAGATTCAACACGGATTTTGGACAAGAATTTTACAGTTCTGAGCAAACGATGATGGAATAAAAAGTTATTTATTTAATTTTCAGGTTTCTACACCTACTACAGACTACTTTAAATAATAAAAAATATCTTTTAATTCGTCAACTTTAAAAGCTGTACAGATTGGCAGTTCAAACAACTCTGCTGTTACTGTTCTTAGATGCAAAGGTCTCGCCATCTTTTGCTCTGAACAAATGCATGCAGGAAACAAATACATGCAGTCTACATCCTATTTTTGGAGACGGGGCGCGGGGAAGGAACCCTATGAAAAAACTCATAAGTAGAAGGAATGACTTCATTATTTACGTATTCAATATCCTTCAAGATTAACAAACCATATAGTTAGTGCTTAAGAGATAATTATCATAAACAGATCAAATACAGATTCTTCCTAAACTCATCTGTTGAAATTGATGACTAATTCATCATAATTTGATGATAGCAGAACATCTGAAAAGTGTTAGGCAGTGCATAAGGAAGGAAGGGAGGAAGGAAGGAAGGAAGGAGGAAGGAAGGGAGGAAGGAAGGAAGGGAGGGAGGAAGGGAGGAAGAAAGGGAGGGAAGGAAGGAAGGAAGGAAGGAAGGAAGGGAGGAAGGAAGGAAGGAAGGGAGGAAGGAAGGAAGGAAGGAAGGAAGGAAGGAAGGAAGGAAGGAAGGAAAGGAAGGGAGGAAGGAAGGGAGGAAGGAAGGGAGGAAGGAAGGGAGGAAGGAAGGAGGAAGGGAGGAAGGAAGGAAGGAAGAGGAATGAAGAAAAGGAGGAAGGAGGGAGGAAGAGGGGAGGGAAGGAGGGGAGGAAGGAAGGAAGGAAGGAAGAGGAAGGGAGGAAGGGAGGAAGGAAGGAAGGAGGAAGGAAGAGGAAGGAGGAAGGAAGGAGAAGGAAGGAGGGAGGAGGAAGGAAGGAAGGAGAGGAAGGAGGAAGGAAGGAAGGAAGGGAGGAAGGACGGAAGAAGGAGGAAGGAAGGAAGGAGGAAGGAAGGAAGGAAGGAAGGGAGGAAGAAGGAAGGAAGGAAGGAAGGAAGGAAGGAGGGAGGAAGGAAGGAGGAAGGAAGGAAGGAAGGAAGGAAGGAAGGAAGGGAGGAAGGAAGGAAGGAAGGAGGGAAGGACTATTGTGGTGATAAAGGCATGAATTGCCACAGAGCAGTTGAAGATAATATATGATGACAGAAACACAAGTTGGAATAATAAGTTTTATTTTAAGAAAATTGCACCAAAATTAAAATATTTTCAACTTGAAAATAACTCTAACTCATCATTAATTTCATTCTAAAAGAATTCATTGATATTATTGACTGCAAACTTTCTTTTTATTCTACATAATTACTGAAAATTACCATTCATTAATTTTACAATATTTAAAGGATTCAGTCATAACTGCTTTGATAATGGGAGCCTAATGGTATAAATCAGCAGTATTCTGCAATTGCAATGTCATGTATATTCGTCATTTGCGGGCCAATAAGCTGCGTTTTGTCCAGTTCAAAAGCAAGATCAGTTTGGCGTACGAACAAATCCTTAGGCCATAGTTTTGCTTTCGGACGAATCTTGGTTTGATTGCAACATTGCCGTATTGCAAGGAAATTGCGATATATTGCAATTTCGAGGCATACTTATGATCCAGTCTGAAGGAAAAGTCGGTTTTTTTGACGAAAAACCCCTTAGTCTATATCCTTGCCATTTTTGCCAATTTTGCCTGGCTTTGAACATTGCTGCATCACAAGGGCATTGCAATATATAGGAATTTCTGTTGCATATTCGTGATTAAAAGGTCAATATACTGCATTTTATCAAGCCTGGAGCAAAAATATCTTTGCCAAGAGGAAAAGTCTCTAAGCTACAGCCTTGCTATTTTGGCGAATTTTTCCTTGCTGGCAACATTCCTTATTGCAATATATTGCAATTTTCCATGCATAAGAGAACATTAGACTGCATTTTATTCCAAAAATGAATAGTTGCTTTGCTCCAACAAAACAGCATGATAAGGTTGCTATTTGCATTTTTTTTATTGCTTACAACATTGCCATATTCCAAGTATATTGAAACACTGCAAACCTCTATACATATTCGTCATCAGAAGAACATCATTTGTATTTGATCCAGTTTGAAGGAAAAGTTGTTGTGGACCCTAAAAATTACCAGGGGCTCCAGTCTTGGTATTTCTTTAATTTGAAGCAAAACCTGGTTCCTTTCCTCTTTGCATTGCTATTTTGTTTGTCACGAGTTTGCCTGCAACCTTGATGTATTGCAAGCAAATTGCAGTGTATTGTGATTTCGAATGCATATTTGTCATCAGAGTCTCAGTAGACTACCTTTTATTCAGTTCGAAGCTGTAAAAGTTAGTTTGGACCGTCTGAAATCCAATACACTGCAGTTAATCCAATTTCAAATTAAAGCAGTTTTGCCCCAGAACAAAATCCTAGAGCTGTTTTCCTGCTATGTTGACGAGGATTCCCTTGCTTTCAACTTTGTCGTCTTGCAAGCAAATTGCAAAATATTGAAACTTCCTACAAATCGGTCACTAGAAGCCCAGTGACAAATATTTTACCCAGTTAGAAGGAAAGAATGCTTCGCTATTTTCGAGGAATCTCACATTCATTGCAACATTGCCGTATTGACCTTATTATTATCAAGTTGCACTCTGCACCTTCGTCTGGGACATTGCAGTGAGTAGGGATATTTGTTGTCCTTTATAACAGCCTTCTGAGAAAGTCATTCTGGAATCAAGTGATTGCATGACCTGTTCTTGACTCTCTGTTGTCATTTAATGATCGGGTCTGAATACAGGATTTGTCCTATAGTCGCCACTTAGTTTCATGTAAAGGGAACTAAACTATATTGGTCATGTGATTACAGAAAGTTATTATCATTTGTTCAAAGGTTAAATTACCCTTCAGTATGAGTTCAATTTTGCCTCCTTTTAAACCAACGATAATTGGGAATTTTCCACTAATTATGTTATGAAACAGAATCAAATGATCCATTAATGAAATGGTACTATAATTATGTCTTCAATCCTCCGGGATACTTTGTTGGCCACGTGGTCCCCATGCGGTCCTTTCTCCACCAAAAATTTACAGCAATTTTAACTATAAGCAAGTCGAAACGCCACCTATTGGCCGCCGAAGAAAATCAGCGCCAGTGGACCACTGCATTTTCACAGATGGGTGAGGAAACCAGTTAGATTATTCTTATTCCCATCTTCTCATAATCCAAAATGATGATTCCATAGGGATATCTAAATTCAGTTTCAACTGGAAATGCATATTTCTTGCAAAATAAAAATGACACAAAATTCGAGGCAAGGGAAGACGATGAAAACCACTTGCCTATAGTCCTCCCCCAGAGCAAAAATGCCGCCGCCCGCCATAGAAGACATGAAGACCCATGCAGGCATGTCAACAACATGAAATGCAACATATTGCCTTTTGGACAAGAACACTGCAGTTCTGAGCATAGAATAATATCATCATTGTATATTTATTACTAAACCAGGTTTGTGACCTGACTGCAGTTGACTTCAAATAAGAAACACTCTGGAATTCATTGACTTAAAAAGCGTCTAATATAGATTGGCAGTTCCGACAACCCTGCGGTTCCTCTTTATGGAGGTCACAGTCTCAGGCCAAACATCTACGGGAAACAATTGCGTCCCCTCTTTTTGATTCTATACAGAAGAACAATAATACCTATTCATTTTGAACATTTTAGCGCTGTTCCGCGCTTTTCATATTGTTCCAAAGATCTCGGAGTTGGCTATTCTGAGGGACAGATACCCGCCTGATTTAAACCTGACGTATTTTTCACAGTTCCCGCGATATTATAAATCTCGGGAAATGTTACTGACGCAGAATAATTTCACTCAGTGCACTATCGTGGAAGGTCTCGTTGTATCTTAGCAGTGCCCCCAAATCTGGGAAACTCTGACCGGAATTAGCGAAATCCTATGAAATCCTACAATAATAGAGAAGCATTACTCATCCTTTGATTCAGCTTGAGAATATTTAATTATTATGCTATTATGACGCGTTACAACCTCTTTTTGTGTTGGTCATCCTTTGTGCATCTTCCACAGAGGCTACGAGGCGATTCTCGGTGTTGCCAGAAGGAGCGTCTAGATAGACTCTAGAGTTTGTTCAAAATATCTAATTTCCTTCGTAATTCTTCCTATTTAAACATCAGTTTTATAGGCATAAATATTACTTCATCGCATTGACTTTGTTTGTATGTTGACACAATTTATATTCTGTTTGGATAAAAAAATTAAATAATTTCTTTTTCAGTGACCAGAGTATGTCCACGGGGTCTCGTAGCTAATAGAGAGAGAGAGAGAGAGAGAGAGAGAGAGAGAGAGAGAGAGAGAGAGAGAATTGTTGGACATCACCAAATCTCAGGGACTGTCCTGTCTTTCGGTGTCCGTAGATTCTTTGTCAGGAAGTTTGTTGAGTTCAGGGATGGTTTCTTTATTATTATTATTATTATTATTATTATTATTATTATTATTATTATTATTATTATTATAAGAGCCTATGAACCTTCAGTAACTGGACCAAAGAAGGCACCCCAAATGTAAAGCCCCATGGGGGGGCATTGCCTCCCTCAGGAAACCCCTCGACAAGAAGCCCCGATGAGGGAGTTTCCAGCGTGGAGGAAAACAAGCTTAGACCAACTGACCCACCACAGACGATGATGACCCCGACAGCATGTGACGTCACTCATGACCTTCCTGCCATCTGACCTCCGGCAGACTTTTCCTGAACCCTTG
Source organism: Macrobrachium rosenbergii (assembly GCF_040412425.1). Taxonomy (NCBI): domain Eukaryota; kingdom Metazoa; phylum Arthropoda; class Malacostraca; order Decapoda; family Palaemonidae; genus Macrobrachium; species Macrobrachium rosenbergii. The sequence continues at coordinate 54,137,634 of NC_089794.1, read as the reverse complement.
TCTTCTTCATGTTCTGCTGACCACCTTTGTTCTTCTTACCCAACACTAAGGGTGGACCCAGAGCTCTCCTATTCATGAAATTCTTATTTATCATTCTTATTGACATATTTGCTTTTTATATCTTTGTTTTTATATTATTTCAGTTTCATATTGCTTCGAAATATCTACTTTTTCACGAAACTTTCCCTTTATCTTATTCGTTATTTTTCTGTCTTATCACTGTCAACTCTGCTTAATTCTTTTCCCTTATTCAGTCATCTGTTACCTTCATCATCTCCTTAGGTTTAGTAACTGAACTGTTTTTCCATTTCCACCCACTTTCCTTTCAACTTCGTTCCTTAATCAGCTTTTCTTTCGGGTTGTGTTTGAATGAACGACCGAAAGTGTCCAACCGCCAGTCTCACTGCCACTCCCCATTAACTGAAATGTCGGTCTCTTTTCCTGTAGAGTTTCATCAATGTTCTCCTATAAGACTTCTCAGTCTCTCCCGTCAAGCTTTTATTGTCTCAGACAGATCACCCACGTCGTCTCGTCTGCGGGTTTAAACTTCACTTAGGGGCCGCTCAAGGGGCACTGGTCCGTGCTGGCATAAGGCCACTGTAATCTCCAGAATAATCCATAACATTAGATACATCATTCTAATTCGGTACTGAATCATATAAATAGGGATTTATCTTCTGAATAATAATAATAATAATAATAATAATAATAATAATAATAATAATAATAATAATAATAATAATAATCATTCATATTAAACTGCAAATGTGTCCATTCCAGGAATCCTCCTCAGAGGAATCCTACGAATCCAGCGAAGCCAAATACAGCTTCAGCTACGAGTTCGGACACGAGTAATCCTGCGACGGAGACGACACTCAGGGTCGTACTTTGTCCACCTTCCCGACGGGCGCCTCCAGACGGTCAAGTATTACGTCGAGGGCGACTCAGGTTACGTGGCTGAGGTCACTTACGAGGGCGAGGCCCAGTATACCGAATCGAACGAATCCGAATCCGAATCCGAGTCCCAGTCAGAGGAATCGGACGCATTAGACGACTGAAAACTTGAAGAGATTCCGAAGTGGAAATCATTATAGTTTAGCTCTTTTATTTATGTTGTATCGCCGTTATGAAGGTGAATAAAGTTGTTTTATTGTAGTTTATTGTAATTAAACACTTTCCATTTAAGTTTAAGAAGACCCTTTCATTACAGTTTACTTGAAAGAATTTTGATTTCAAACTTCTCTGAGTCATAATTCGTTTGTAAACAAATAGATCGCCATCTTGCTCTCAATACTGATGTCACATGACATAATTTTTACTGATTTAATTTACATATTTATTCAACTCCCATAGACAGCCTTCAAGAACAGACTCTTTGATTTGTATCCAGGTAAAAGAAAGTAATTCAAAATTACTTCACCCATCTTCGAATGTCTGAAATAGTGGGAAATGTATTTTGATTTTACTTCCCTCCAACAGTGACTTGAGTGTTGACGACAAACAATACAGATGATCAGAGTGATCTGCAAAACTCTCTTTTGTTCTGTGTTAAGCATCCAGTGATGCATTGAAGAATCTGATAACACTTTTACCTGGAATTATGGGTTTCGTCCTCATTTTGGGTTCGCCATTAATGAACATTTGAAATTCATAATTTTTCTGAAAACAACTTCTCTCTCATGAATATATGAGTGTCGAAGACTTGCGCTTGGATGGGGCAAAGTTCCTCAGTTTTATTTGTCTGCCAAGCGGGGTTTTGATCCACCCACTCGAATTGAAGAGGAGTGTTGATAAATTACTTTGCAGTTTTTTATGTTTCTTTCTAAAAAAAAAGCTTAAAAGAAGTGTTTAAAATAATTCATAATTTTTCGTGCTCCTTCCGATTATCCTGCATCCCACTTCTCTTCCGTTGTAGAATTATTGCAGCGACAAAAAACTCCTATCGGAGCAGTTAACCTTATTGCTCAGCTCATATCATGAGAAGCTAAGGGAGACTTTTCGAATGTACTGTATTTAAGAAAAATACATTTAGAATACTTTTCGACTTTTTGTGTTTCAGCCAAAAGTTAAAAGATTCAGTACTCATATACCGCTGTGGAGTAACACTTCCCAGAGCTCCCTTTCTCACAGAATCGAAATCCAACCTCCCAATATGATCAATAGTATTGGCTCCATGAGAAAAGATTGTAGTAGTAGTAGTAGTAGTAGTAGTAGTAGTAGTAGTAGTAGTCGGGATGCGCCTTTACAACGGATCATAGCCGACTTAATACTTTCTGTTTTGTCTCCCTCTCTCAGGACCATTGTACTCACGCCATCTCTCCGAGTACTCAGATGTAGTCTGTCATGAATCCTTGCTATCCCAGCTTTCAGCTTTAGTGCTGCCTACATGCAGAATGCAAACAACTGCACCGGATTGTTCATTTTTCTGTTTTGGAAACAGCACTGCAAATATTCTTGTCTTTATAGCGATGTCACTCGGATTATATTCTTTCTCCTGTGAATGTTCTGCACTTCATTTTATGAAAGTCTTGAGGCTCAGTCTTATTCTACGCACTCCTTGAGAGAGAAGCTTACTTTTCACAAATCTCCTTTTCAGTCAAAACCCTCCTGAGAAGCTGATTTTCATTCTGAGAGATATTTTTATCCTATTCATTTTTTTGTATCTGGGGCAAGGGCAGGTGAAATTTCACACTATGTTTTGTTCTTGTAATGCATTATAATTCCATGAAATATCGTCAGTCCATTACTTTTTTTATTGGTATTATTGTTATTTGAAATTTACACTTCGATAGCACCATCTCTGGAAGTTCCCACCGTAGAACCATCCAAGGCCACCTTTAAAAACTGGTCTAATTCTGTAGCCGTAGCCTGGACTTGAATTCCTTTCAGTATCATCAGGTGTATGTAAGTCTTGTCCTTTCCTGCTTACTTAGTGTTTCCTCCCAGAATAGAATGATAATCTTTTACCTCAGTTTCTCCGAATTAGGTCCCGCTGACTTATTTCTTCACATCGTCTTTTCCTTTCTTACACATTTACGGAAAATACAGTACCCAAAGAGATTTCTGAAAATGAAAATCCTTGAATACAATCCTGCAGTTTACATAGAGGGGAAAAATTTGTGTAAGCAAATGGGATTCAAGTAAAAAAATTAATCCGGGCATTTCGTGCAGAATTGGTTTTCTCTCTCTCTCTCTCTCTCTCTCTCTCTCTCTCTCTCTCTCTCTCTCAAGTATTTCGTCTGTGGTAAACGGAGTGGCAGCAGGTCCTATCTATAGTGGTTCTTCTTTAGTATATTTTTACCAACTTACTCTCTTTATTCTCTACATCAGTGTTCCCCTTCGATTCCCAGCATGTGCAACATTCACATGCATGTGATTCTTTTCTTGGTCCTCTTTCCATTCTCAGCCCTTTTCAAAAGCTGCTCCCTATCTAACTTAATCCCACGTTATAATTTTAATGCAGTTCTCTGTAGCACTTTCGTGTGCGTAAACAAAAGCTTCTTGTTTAATTAAAGCTTCCGGGATTATTTCTTTATAAAGGTCTCAACGTCGCTCGTGAGCGACAGGGCCCAGGCACCCTCTGCACCACGGGGAACCAGGCCGAGGTAGCTGTTGACTCAGCAGGTAGACAATGAGCTCCCCAAAAATCTCTCCCTCCCTCTCCCCGTCTCACATAAGCGGAAAGGATTTGTTTTGCCCGAGAGTTCTTTCAGGCCTTAAGTAGGGCTTGAACTCAGGAGCACCAACTGCGAAGTCCAGGCAAATCCAGTCTGTTGCCAAGCAATCGACCAATATGCTTACAAAATGTCCGTATCTGGACATTTGTTTGCAATCCGGTCATGTTGCGTTTTGTCTCTACTTATTTATCTCGTATACTCTGCATACTGGCACATTGACGATGAAGGATTGAGAAGTCAAACCCCCAAAATCAGTCAGCATTTTTATGCAACAATCAAATGATTTCCGTATTGTGGCCTAGCTACATCTATTGAAAAGTAGATGAGCAAGCTTTTAATGTGCTACATATACTTCTCTCCTGAGCAGCTTCAGATTGTAGTAGCACTTATCCAGTTGTGTATAGAGTATTATTCCCATAAATGAAGAAGCCATTCATGGACTAACCTCTTGACAGAGAAGCATCAAAGGCTGTCGTTTTAAAACACTGGCTGATTCTTCCTCTCAAGTTAAATCTACTTTAACTTGATTGTAGGGTCGCTGCCTCATGCAGAAGCTTCAAACATTTAGTAGGGCCTTGTTGTTGCAGCCTCATTGTACACGTCAGGTTTCACAATTACATGAGTGACTTGATGGACGGTGTGAGCTCAGTTCAGCTAGTTTGATCTCCTGTCATTCCGTTTTGAAATGAGAAATTTCCAACCTTCTCCGATGTTTCTTGAATCTTTTAGCTCGTCTCTTTTCCCTTCGACTTACAATTCTGGCAGGACCCATATTATTGCTGGTAGTAGTTGCAAGTCTGGGTCTATAAATAATGATTACATTATATATATCTGGGGCTATATATATATATATATATATATATTATATATATATATATATATATATATATATATATATATATATATATATATATATATATATATATATATATATATATATATATATACTGTATAATATATATATGGGTATATACACATGTATATATGTACATACATACATACATACATATATATATATATATATATATATATATATATATATATATATATATATATATATTTCTATATTATAGGCATATATAGATATACATAGATATATATAGATACATATATAGTATATATATATATATATATATATATATATATATATATATATATATATATATAATATATAATATATGCATATATATATGTATGATATATATCAAGATATGTATCTATATATATATGTCTATATATATATATATATATATATATATATATATAAATATATATATATATATATATATATATATATATATATATATATATTGATATATATATTATATATATATATATATATAGAATATATATATATATATATATATATATATATATATATATATATATATATATATATATATATATATATATATATATATATATATATATATATATATATACCTACATACATATATATATATATATATATATATATATATATATATATATATATATATATATATATATATATGTATGCATATATATAGTATATATATATATATATATATATATATATATATATATATATATATATATATATATATATATATATATATATATATATATATATGACTGTGAGTGTGTCTGGCAGTTATAGAAATAATAGAGTGTGTATGCACTGCAGTTACCTTTATTTATGTATAGCTTACATCCATAATCACGTATAAATTAAACAGGATTATTAACATTCCAAGATCCACATGAATGGATTTTGGGTGCTTGACCTGCCTCAAAAAATATTGAGAGATGGAGACCATAATACTTCTATCTTCAAACGTGCTTTTTCCATTTTTCATATTCAAAGGAAATTAAACAGATGCCTTCTTTTTGGGGCTTTGATTTGGAGTTGGGGACCATAATAGTAGGCTTTTTCCCATTTTTCATGTAGCCTGTTCTTTGATCGGCTGCCCTCCCGACATCGCTTTAGACCCCGGTAGCACATTTGTATATGTATCGTGCCAAATCCCCAGCCCTTTCTCCCAGCATCGAAGAGACGTGAGTGGTTAGGCCGACAGTTCGAGACGTGTAATGCGTCTGTTATGTTTTTAGACGATGTTGGAGTGGGCTTTGTTTGTGTGAGTTTTTGTCTGTAACACACATTTGCTTTCAGCAAACCTATCTGTTGTTTACATACATAATCACGGGTGTCTGCCACGGATAGCAAAGTGTCCGCCTTCTGCGGATTTGAACCCACGACATACACTTCTTATGAAGTCCGAGTCTGCTGCTCTACCGATCGAGCCATCGAGGCTCCAGATGGAGACCATAATAGTATTTCCGATGTTTATATTTATTATTTTCTTCAGAGAACCTCTGTTTTTTTTTATTAGAACAACATTGCGAGAAAAGCGCTTGAAGTTAGAGGATATGACCTGTTATGCTTGTAGGAGGCCTCATGTCTGACAATGATCTTACTTGACAGCTGAGGTTTTATGATGATAAAAACTCTCTCTCTCTCTCTCTCTCTCTCTCTATATATATTATATATATTATATATATATATATATATATATATATATATATATATATATATATATATATATATATATATATATATATATATATATATATATATATATATATACACATATACTCAGCTGCATCACGAAAAAATGAACGCATGAATAAATAAATAAAGGCAATACCATATAATAAGGAAAGAGAAACGACGGAGTGGTGCTATGCCCCTCGACTTATTGTCTGTCTCTAATAGTGCAGCAGATAATTGCATATTTCATAAGAATCTTTTCAGATAGTGAAAACAAGTGATGAAATTTTGCACAAGTGCTCTTTAAAGTTCCTCTATCAGAAAAGGGCGCATTTATACGCAAAAATTTAATATGGCGGCCAAATTCCAAGATGGCGGCCAGTATCGACAGATTTTGGCTAATTTTTTCACTAGAATGGCATGTATTTGCTTCTAGCAATATGGTAAAGCTTCTTCCATACTATTTCTTGTGAATATTATGTTTCTGTAGCCCCAGTACAGTTTACCTTTAAATATGGGGGCTATATGGCTGCCAAGAAAAGGTAGAAACAATAATTATAATGAGAAATAATGCCTGTTCAACAATTATCGTTTTAAGCATGGATCTTGGTTTCTGTGGTTTTAGATCCTAATGAGGCCATCTCTTTCGAATAACTCATCAATTTTGAAGGAAAATTAATAAATGTAAAAGAGTGTATGTCTGCACACAACCAGGGCACACTGGTGACATCACTGCTGTGTAACTCAGCATGGGGTTCAGTGCCAGCTAATCCAGCTTTACTAATCCTGTAGTCTTAGACTAGTAGTTGTAGTATAGTTTAGTTTAGTGTCCCAAATGCTTTCTAACAGCCCCAGACCAGCTATAGTTAGATAGCCGCACCTGAATAGACAGGATGTGCCAGCGCGGGAGAGCCGAGCCAAGGGTATGGGGGCTGTACATGATGGTTCGTGTACTTACCCGGATGGTGTACAGATCACACGGGACTTAAATGGCACTGGATGAATGATCGGCTAGGTGTAGGGAGACCAACCCCTTGAATCCCCATACAGGAATGTGTGCTTTGTTTAAGGTGGTAAAGGATAACCCTCGGCCTTAATCAAAAGTGAAATCATGGCAGAATGTGATGCCAATCCAATATTGAGTAGAAAAAACAAACTGAGTTTGTGTTGTCTTTTGTCAGAAGGACAAAAGAGGTGAGCACTTGACATCACCTCCAAGTCATCATGTCCTAGACCATGATGGGTACACAATGCTGGCAAGGAACATTCTCATGTTCAGTGAAATTAATGAAATGCCACTGATAATGGATCCAGCAAGGCTGATGAAGGTGATGGCATAGAGGCCACTTGGAAAAAATGCAGCAAAATACCATGTGAACTGTCGCTTGTTGTTTAACAACACTAAACTGGACCGTGCAAGAAAGCGACAATCCAATGACCAGACCAGCAACACTGAGACTAGTCGTGCAAAACTGCGCCGAACCAGTCATGACAATGAAGTTTGCATTTTCAAAGAAAGTGGCACCTGCATCTGATCTCAGACAGGCTAGTACAAATTGACTTGAAATTGCGTGAATGTGCAGAGATACTTAGTGATGGCAAGCCCTTGCTGTTGACTGGTGGGGGATGTCATTGCACAGGAGTTTAAGTATCACCATGCCTGTCTTTGTGCCCTCTACAACAGAAAAAGGTCCTACCTGAGGAGCCTTTGAGAAAGACCAAGGTAGCACTGAGTCAGAATCAGATGTGTATCCACTGTTCTGTCAGAACTGATGACATACATTGTTGAAAACAACCTTTGTCAAATGATCCAGTCACATTTCGGCTGGCAGATATTTTGCCACCTCTACCAACAACGTCTGGAACAATTAGGTGTAGAGTCACCAAGTGTAAATTCCACGAGACTCAAAGACAAACTTCTGGCAGAAATTCCAGAAATTGAGGCTCATAAATCTGGCAGAGATGTATTACATTTGCATTTCAAAAGGATGTGGGAAAGCACTTGCTCAATCATCTGATCTTTCAGAGGCAGTTATCATTGCTAAAGCAGCAAATATTCTCAGAAAGTCTATACTTGATCATCAGTCACGGTTTGATGGCACATTTTCTGAGGCTTGTGTACGAAATTCTGTGCCTCCTCTCCTGCTCCAGTTTGTAGGGATGGTTGAGCATGGGGCTGACATCAAGTCACAGTTACGATTTGGAGCATCAAAGTCAGACCAGGCCATTGTAGTGCAGCAGATTGCTGTAAAAATCGTTCAGATAGTGAAACAAGCATGAAATTTGGCACAAACATTCCTAAGACTACGCTCTCTTAGAAAAGGGCCTCTGGCCACCTGAAAATCCAAGATGGCGGCTATTTTTCAAAATGGCCGCCATCTATGTTGAGATTCACTGGTTTGGGAGCATCTATTGATGGAATATGCCAGTTTTTTTTTAAACTCGACTTTAGGTTATAAAATGTTCCATACCACACATTTTATTGAAAACCCTTACTAAATGAATTGTAACCAAGATGGCGTACAAAATGGTTGCCATAAAAGTTTTTTTTTCTATCCACAGCGCTAGCAGACACTAGAGACCAACTGTTTTTATTTAATGGTATATTCATGTGATCAGACAGTTTAACTAATATGCTATTTTCAACTGAAATAGTAATGGTATGGTCACATACAACATTGTGTCTAAGACTGTAACCATAAAAAGAAAAGAAGAGAAATACGGACTAAACGCAACCAATCTATGTATAGGTCTCTCAACCTACACCTTTGAAAATTCGAGGATAAGAAGGTAGGCATAGCATGACACGTTGGATGCTCAAGCTAGATTATCTACTGAAGAGAGGGCAATATTTATCTAGACTTCACATTTGCAAGTGCACAGAGCTGTGCAGGGAAGACCCAGCTTGTAGCACTTGCACCTTTCCCTGACAGCCTGCTTTGCATCCACATTTGGTAAGCTGTTGGCAACTCTGGCTAAGGGCGAGTTGGTTGTCCAGAGGACTTGCCATGCTTCACCAGACTTTGCCATCCCCACTCAGCAGGGTTCTCTGGCTGTGGCTGACACTGGTGGCCTGCCCCACACACAAACCAGCCTGGGTACGCAGCACGCTTGGTGTGTTGGAGGAGAGCTCCCTGGTTGGTGGAATGGCCTCATATGCCCTTTGTTTTCTGGCAAACATATCAAGTCTAGCCTCATCCACAGTGCCAGCAGTGCTGGATCTTTCATACATAAGTATGACAAACCTCCAGGACCTTCAGGTCACTTCTTCCACTCTGAGAGGGTAGTGACTCAGTTTGGAGAACACAGTGGAGGCCTCTGGAAAGATGTTCCATGTCTGCCAGGCGGTCTTCTTGCCCTTTGCTCCGAATGCTGACACTGTATCACAGCCTGTGAACGCATGGAAGAAGAGCATGCCATTCACCTTCTCCTGGCCCAGAGAGTTGCACAGGTCATGCACAGCAATCCAGCGCAGGCTCTGGCCTTGGCCAAATGCCACCCATAGCTTCTCTAGCCCTAGATTGTGGAGAGTGGAGAAAGCACTGACTGCAACGACAAGAACATCTGTGTTATTTGCTTTAACCGTGATGGTCTTGGCTCCATGTTCTGTTGAAGAATATTTGGCATGGAGAAAGATGCGGGTGTCAGCTTCCCATGAGAGCACTTTTCCAGTCCCTGAAGACTAGCTTCATGAGTGCTGAGAGGACAGCAGACCCTTTTCGTGGCAATGACAACATTTGTGGCAGACATCTGGGCAACTTTGTCTGCCAGAACTGAACAACTCTGTCTTGTTGGCATCGTGTCTTAGGAAATTGCGCCAGTTGGATGGAATTGTGTTCTTGTCTGTCACCTTGCGCCTTCCTCCTTGACCACGTTGGAGCCTGGTCTCAGCTTTGAGGCTGATGTGCTGTATACATCAAATACAAGATGTGATGATGTGTACTTGCTGCTATAGGATTGTATCACAGGCAAGAAGTCGCAAAAGTGCATAGCCCTCAAAGGTCTTTCCTTTTTTGGTGGTAAACCCATGGACCAAAGCTGATCCATCTACAATGAGGACATCAGTCTTGGTTCTTTGTCTTCTAGTGTAACATGACTATCTGGCCAGGGTTCTTAAAAATCAGTGACATCCTGCACTTTCTGCATCACGTGTTTGATCGTAGCAACAGAACCTGAGCCTTAAGGGAGAGGAAGCAAATGTTTGGTTACCAAATTCTGGGCTTCTTTCATTGAAGTGATGAGAGACCACGTCAGATTCACTGCATCATCTGCTGGGTGACTATGACCTTGTCTTACTGATAGCCCAGTGCAAGCTGGCCCCAAGATATCTGTGGCTTTTGCATTGCAGAAACCTTTCAAAAAGGAAGCTGAGATGTTTCTGAATGTGTCCGGCAATTCAGGCACTGACCTCACTTTCAGGTGCAAACTTCTAGTTGGCTGTCTTTCCTGTCCAGTGTTCTCCTTGGTGGGGTGCTGAAATATGGAGATGCTAGTTCCATGGAAGGAGTAGTGGAAGTAGTTGCAGATGGGTTTAGTCGATGTTGTCCATCACTGCAGTGGTGAACAACCCTTTCTGCAGTACTGGGGACAGACTTCACAAAACCCACATAATTGCTAACTGTGGCATCTCCTAACTGAATGCAGAGACCTCCAGTACTGTCATAAGAGATACTGAGGCCATATGATGTGTTAGCATTTCAACCAGGTTTCCCTTCCTGGTTTTGGCATAGACTGAGAGTCCCATGTTGACTGGGAATGGTGTTTCTGTGTCTTTGGAGTGTCTATGAGTTGTTGCTGCTCTTTGTATTGGGAGTTGCAGTTGAACTGCTGAGCTGTGCAATGGCCTGGTCTGACTTTGATGCTCCAAATCGTAACTGTGACTTGATGTCAGCCCCATGCTCAACCATCCCTACAAACTGGAGCAGGAGAGGAGGACAGAATTTAGAGTAACAAGCCTCAGAAAATGTGCCATCAAACCGTGACTGATGATCAAGTATAGACTGGACTGAGAATATTTGCTGCTTTAGCAATGATAACTGCCTTGAAAGATCAGATGATTGAGCAAGTGCTTTTCCCACATCCTTTTGAAATGCATAATACATCTCTGCCAGATTTATGAGCCTCAAGTTCTGGAATTTTGCCAGAAGTTTGTCTTTGAGTCTCGCAATTTACACTGGTGACTCTACACCTAATTGTTCCAGACGTTGTTGGTAGAGGTGGCAAATATCTGCCAGCCGAAATGTGACTGGATCATCTGAACAAAGGTTGTTTTCAAGAATGTATGTCATCAGTTCTGACAGAACTAGTGGATACACATCTGATTCTGACTCAGTGCTACCTGGTCTTTCTCAAGGCTCCTCAGGTAGGACCTTTTCTGTTGTAGAGGGCACAAAGACAGGCATGGTGATACTTAAACTCCTGTGCAATGACATCCCCACCAGTCAACTTAGCAAGGAGCTTGCCATCACTAAGTATCTCTGCACATTCACGCAATTTCAAGTCAAGGCCCTTAGTACTAGCCTGTCTGAGATCAGATGCAGGTGCCACTTTCTCACAGAAAATGCAAACTTCATTGTCATGACTGGTTCGGCCAGTTTTGCAGAACTAGTCTCAGTGTTGCTGGTCTGGTCATTGGATTGTCGCTTTTTGCACGGTCCAGTTTAGTGTTGTTAAACAACAAGCGACAGTTCACATGGTATTTTGCTGCATTTTTCCTGAGAGTGGCCTCTATGCCATCACCTTCATCCAGCCTTGCTGGATCCATTATCAGTGGCATTTCATTAATTTCACTGAACATGGGAATGTTCCTTGCCAGCATTGTGTACCCATCATGGTCTAGGACATGATGACTTGGAGGTGATGTCAAGACATCACCTCTTTTGTCCTTCTGACAAAGACAACACAAACTCCAGTTTGTTTTTCTACTGCTCAATATTGATTGGCATCACATTCTGCCATGATTTCACTTTTGATTAAGGCCGAGGGTTATCCTTTTACCACCTTAAACAAAGCACACATTCCTGTATGGGATTCAACTAGGTGCGGTCTCCCATACACCTAGCCCGATCATTCATCCAGTGCCATTTAAGTCCTGTGTGATCTGTGGCACCATCCGGGTAAGTACATGAACCATCATGTACAGCCCCCATACCCTTGGCTTGCTCTCCCTGCGCTGGCACATCCTGTCTATTCAGGTGCGGCTATCTAACTATAGCTGGTCTGGGGCTGTTAGAAAGCATTTGGGACACTAAACTAAACTATACTACAACTACTAGTCTAAGACTACAGGATTAGTAAAGCTGGATTAGCTGGCACTGAACCCCATGCTGAGTTACACAGCAGTGATGTCACCAGTGTGCCCTGGTTGTGTGCAGACATACACTCTTTTTACATTTATTAATTTTCCTTCAAAATTGATGAGTTATTCGAAAGAGATGGCCTCATTAGGATCTAAAACCACAGAAACCAAGATCCATGCTTAAAACGATAATTGTTGAACGGGCATTATTTCTCATTATAATTATTGTTTCTACCTTTTCTTGGCAGCCATATAGCCCCATATTTAAAGGTAAACTGTACTGGGAAGCTACAGAAACATAATATTCACAAGAAATAGTATGGAAGAGCTTTACCATATTGCAGAATGCAAATACATGCCATTCTAGTGAAAATTAGCCAAAATCTGTCGATACTGGCAGCCATCTTGAATTTGGCCGCCATATTAAATTTTTGCTTGGCCAGCGCCCTTTCTGATAGAGGGAACTTTAAAGAGCACTTGTCCTGCAAAATTTCATGCTTGTTTGACATCTGAACGATTCTTATGAAATATGCAATTATCTGCTGCACTATTGCACAGCTCATGCAGTTCAACTGCTACTCCCGATACAAAGAGGGAGCAACAACTCATAGACACTCCAAAGACAGAGAAACACCATTCCCAGTCTACATGGGACTCTCAGTCTATGCCAAAACCAGGAAGAGAAACCTGGTTGAAATGCTACATCAGTATGGCCTCAGTATCTCTTATGACAGAGTACTGGAGGTCTCTGCACAGTTAGGAGATGCCACAGTTAGCAAATATGTGGAGGAGGGTGTGTCTGTCCCCCAGTACTGCGAAAAGGGTTGTTCACCACTGCAGTGATGGACAACATCGACCACAACCCATCTGCAACTACTGCCACTACCTCCTTCCATGGAACTAGCATCTCCATATTTCAGCACCCCACCAAGGAGAACACTGGACAGGAAAGACAGCAACTAAAGTTTGCACCTGAGAAAGTGAGGTCGGTGCCTGAATTGCCGGACACATTCACAAACATCTCACCAGCTTCCTTTCAAACAAAGAACCCTGTGCCACCAAACACTGCAATACCAAAGCCACCCACAGATATCTTGGGGCCACAGCTTGCACTGGAGTATCAGTGGCTGACAAGGTCATAGTCACCCAGGAAATAGATGATGCAGTGAATCTGACGTGGTCAGCTCATCACGCTTCAATGAAGAGAAGCCCAGAATTTGAAGTAACCATAACTTCATTGCTTCCTCTCCTGCGTGATCAGGCTCATTCTGTTGCTACGATCAAACACGTGATGCAGAAAGTGCAGGATGTCACTGATTTTCTGAACCCTGGCCAGATACCCATAATCACAGCTGATCAGCCAATCTATGCCGTAGCAAAGCAGGTGCAGTGGCAGTGGCCTGATCAGTATGGCGAAGACAAGTATCTGGTAATGTTTGGTGGTCTGCACATTGAGATGGCAGCAATGACATCTCTTGGTACTCTTCTTCATGGCAGTGGTTGGACAGGAGCTCTGGTGGAGGCAGGAGTTGCTTCATCTGGAACTGCAGAATCCTTCCTGTCAGCTGCAAGTGTAACCAGGACACGGCAGATGCACCAGGTTACAGCCTCTAGTTTGTACAAACTCCTGAGGACAGCATACACTGACTACTGTGCTGAGAAAGCAAACAACAATGAGCAGGCATTAGAGTTTGAGGAGTGGTGTGACCTTCGAAGACAGCAGAGTCCACAGTTCCACTTCTGGCACATGGTGTTGTCTATGGAACTTGTGATATTCCTACTGATCAGGTCCTTCCGTGAGGCCAATTTTGTCCTCTACTGCCAGGCATTGCATGAACTGATACCCTACTTCTTTCCAACAATAATACAAACTATGCTCGTTGGCTGCCTATTCACCTCAGGGACATGCTTACCCTAGAGAGTTCACACCCAGAGTTGCACAAGGAGTTCAAGGCTGGCAACTTTGTTGTGCACAAGACCAGTCGCCAGTCCTCAGCAATGGCTCTTGACCAAGCTCATGAGCAGACCAATGCCTTTATAAAGGCTGATGGCGGAGCCATTGGGCTGACTGAAGATCCGTCAGCACTCAGAAGATGGATGGTGGCTGGCCCAGAGATCATCCGCTTGGTGTCTGCATACGAAACAGAGGTTCAAAGTAAGGAGTCTAATGAGCAGACAACACACCATGAACAAACACCTCATGCGCAGAAGACATTCTTGGAGAGAGTCAGCAAGCTGTCATTGGCTTTGCAACACTTGGGAAGTCCTTTTCAGGAAGAGAGCCAGGATCTGTATTCCATTGACAACAAAGACATTGCCCACCCCAGCTCAGCAGAACTTCTACAGACACACCTTGACAGAGGCCGCACTAAATTTCAGAAGTTTTCAGACTCTTTGGCAAACAATGCAGTCTCCTTCTATGAGCCGATAAAGAAGAACAGAACTGACTTCTTCAGGCAAGAAGCTGCTCCTGTAGAACAGTCAAAGCAGAAACTTGAAGGAGGATTGCCAGCTTTTCTCAAAGCTATTTATATCCTGTCAGAGCCGTGAATGTGATCTGCAGGAATTCTTCCAGCACGAGAATCAAACATTCCTAGCTTCCCTTAGTGAGGGTGGTAGGCTGTACACATGTCAGAAGTCTCAGCTGACCTCGGTCCTGGAGAGTCATGTTACACTAGAAGACAAAGAACCAAAGACTGATGTCCTCATTGTAGATGGATCAGCTTTGGTCCATGCCTTGCCACCAAAGAAAGGAAAGACCTTTGAGGGCTATGCACTTTGCGACTTCTTGCCTGTGATACAATCCTATAGCAGCAAGTACACATCATCACATCTTGTATTTGATGTATACAATACATCCAGCCTCAAAGCTGAGACCAGGCTCCAACGTGGTCAAGGAGGAAGGCGCAAGGTGACAGACAAGAACACAATTCCATCCAACTGGCGCAATTTCCTAACACGATGCCAACAAGACAGAGTTGTTCCAGTTCCTGGCAGACAAAGTTGCCCAGATGTCTGCCACAAATGTTGTCATTGCCACGAAAGGGTCTGCTGTCCTCAGCACTCATGAGGCTAGTCTTCAGGACTGGAAAAGTGCTCTCATGAGGAAGCTGACACCTGCATCTTTCTCCATGCCAAATATGCCAGAACATGGAGCCAAGACCATCACGGTTAAAGCAAATGACACAGATGTTCTTGTCGTTGCAGTCAGTGCTTTCTCCACTCTCCACAATCTAGGCTAGAGAAGCTATGGGTGGCATTTGGCCAAGGCCAGAGCCTGCGCTGGATTGCTGTGCATGACCTGTGCAACTCTCTGGGCCAGGAGAAGGTGAATGGCATGCTCTTCTTCCATGCGTTCACAGGCTGTGATACAGTGTCAGCCTTCCGGAGCAAGGGCAAGAAGACCGCCTGGCAGACATGGAACATCTTTCCAGAGGCCTCCACTGTGTTCTCCAAACTGAGTCACTACCCTCTCAGAGTGGAAGAGAGTGACCTGAAGGTCCTGGAGAGGTTTGTCATACTTATGTATGAAAGATCCAGCACTGCTGGCACTGTGGATGAGGCTAGACTTGATATGTTTGCCAGAAAACAAAGGGCATATGAGGCCATTCCACCAACCAGGGAGCTCCCCTCCAACACACCAAGCGTGCTGCGTACCAGGCTGGTTGTGTGGGGGGGCAGGCCACCCAGTGTCAGCCACAGCCAGAGAACCCTGCTGAGTGGGGATGGCAAAGTCTGGTGAAGCATGGCAAGTCCTCTGGACAACCAACTCGCCCTTAGCCAAGAGTTGCCAACAGCTTACCAAATGTGGATGCAAAGCAGGCTGTCGGGAAAGGTGCAAGTGCTACAAGCTGGGTCTTCCTGCACAGCTCTGTGCACTTGCAAATGTGAAGTCTAGATAAATATTGCCCTCTCTTCAGTAGATAATCTAGCTTGAGCATCCAACGTGTCATGCTATGCCTACCTTCTTATCCTCGAATTTTTCAAAGGTGTAGGTTGAGAGACCTATACATAGATTGGTTGGCGTTTAGTCCGTATTTCTCTTCTTTTCTTTTTATGGTTACAGTCTTAGACACAATGTTGTATGTGACCATACCATTACTATTTCAGTTGAAAATAGCATATTAGTTAAACTGTCTGATCACATGAATATACCATTAAATAAAACAGTTGGTCTCTATGTCTGCTAGCGCTGTGGATAGAAAAACTTTTATGGCAACCATTTTGTACGCCATCTTGGTTACAATTCATTTAGTAAGGGTTTTCAATAAAATGTGGTATGGAACATTTTATAAACTAAAAGTCGAGGTTTAAAAAAAAAAAAAACTGGCATATTCCATCCAATAGATGCTCCCAAACCAGTGAATTCAACATAGATGGCGGCCATTTTGAAAAATAGCCGCCATCTTGGATTTTCAGGTGGCCAGCGCCCTTTTCTAAGAGAGCGTAGTCTTAGGAATGTTTGTGCCAAATTTCATGCTTGTTTCACTATCTGAACGATTTTTACAGCAATCTGCTGCACTATAAGTCGAAAGGCCTAGCGCCACTCTGTCGTTTCTCTTTCCTTTTTGGCATTGCCTTTTATATATATATATATATATATATATATATATATATATATATATATATATATATATATATATATATATATATATATATATATATATGTGTATATATATACATATATATATATATATATATATATATATATATATATATATATATATATATATATATATATATATATATATATATATATATATATATATATATATATATATATATATATATATATGTATGTGTGTGTGTGTGTGTGTGTGTAAGTATAGTATAGACAGATAGAGAGATAGGCATATATGAGAGTTTCTCCCTGGCATACTTTTTGTTAAATGTAATGAAAGTACTGGACTGAACAACTTTGGGGAACATGCTTTTCCGGTGTTCATCCCTCTGACCTAGAACTAGGATGTTCTACTTTAACATTTTAGTTTTCTGTAAAAGAAAACTATTGAGATGGCCATTTGTCTGTCCGTCTGCACTTTTTTCTGTCCGCTCTTAGATCTTAAAAACTACTGAGGCTAGAGGGCAGGAAATCGGTATGTTGATCATCCACCCTCCAGTGATCAAACGCCAAATTGCAGCCCTCTAGCTTCAGTAGTTTTTATTTTATTTAAGGTTAAAGTTAGACATAATTGTGCGTCTGACACCGCTATAGGTGCCAACGACACAGGGCACCACCAGGCCGTGGCTAAGCGTTTTATACAGCATTATGCACTATACAGAAAACTCGATTGCACTAAAAAAACTTCGGCGCATTTTTTACTTGTTTATTCTAATGTTTGTAGTTTCCTCGAATGATTAAAAAGTGTTTTTTATTAGTACAAAAACATTAAATGATGAATCGTTTTGAGTTTCTTATTCTTTTTCAACAGTCATCTTTCTTCCTCGAATTGGAAATGATGTGATGCGACGCTGGATTTTAATGATAGTGTCCAGGTGCCTGCAAGCCCTGCTTTTACCATGTGTGGGTCATGGTGCTTATTCTCCCCGTTAAAAGGCTTTGCTGTTGCCTTCATTCTTGGAAGGGTGGTCACTTGTTGTTATCTTGAATCCTCTTATTGTATATTGCACCCTGGGATCTAACGACAGCTTCTCTTCCTTTTTATGGAGATTCTGGTTAACCAGATGTTTTGCTGGAGAGATGCGCACTGCTTGCATTGGCAGTCGAGTTGATTGACTAAGCATGTGCTATGCTGGGTGTCCAATTGCTGGACTGCGGTATTTTTCAATACATTTGCTTTATTACCTGTTGGATAATAATGGATAAGAATCACTTTGCTGTTACTGCATCCTTTTCGTCTTTTTTGACGCATGTAGAGATTAAACTGGTTATGGAATGTAAACAGTGAATCACTCCTATTCGATGTTCAGAAGTCGGGAATTTTGGGCAGAAAATGCATCCAAGCTTTTTCCTTTTGAAATATTTCTATTCGGTTTATTCAGAATATAAAAATAGAGTAGTATTAAATGATAACAACAGTATTAGACCTTAGAAAGTAAAATAATACTAATGTTATTCCTAGAGGTTCGAGCAACAAAGCCATTTTTTAAAGATACGGATATGACAGTCTTAATCTTTCACCTTATAAAACTTCATTAGTTTTAAGGCTGCCTGTCACTAGCTCTTAAACAGAATCAATTTTTGTATGCTTGATGTTTTTTATAGACATATTTTCGATATTTTAAATGTTGTTTTATATGGTACGTTAACTGAGCAACATCGAACTGTCTCCATGAAAGGCGTTGTTTCTGAGGGTTTGTTGTTCCTGTCAGGGACCTTAATTCCTTCTATACTTTTGCCTTCACCTGCCTTTACCGACAGTTGAACTTGTCACTCCTCACTAAACCTCATTTTCTACTCACCAGTTGTTTACAGATGCTGGAGTAGGCAGGCCTTGTGCCATCTTGGGCTCTTGTTCGTGGGAGCAGGCCGTAAATCATGCATCTGCAGCTGCTGGTGCTCATTCTCGACTTATTTCTAGAATTGCTTTTTACGTAGGTATGTATTGTTTGTTTGTGATCTGTTTTTATGTTTTTTACTGGGATTTCATATGCTTGGACTGTCTTTGTTTATTTTATTTTCTTTTCACAGATTGCCATTCATTTTGCAAATGCTTTCATCGTTTACCCATTTCGGCTTTATCGCCCACTTATTTCATTGTACTTGATGGCGCACTTCTGCATCTGTCTCCCCTGTCGATATTTCAGGTGTTCTAAGATACTTCAAACAGTTTAGTGGAAACAATGATCCCCTTGTCCTAATCAGTTTCGTTTGAGTTACTGTTCTTCACTCTGTCTCCCTCCTCGATGGGATTATGTCAAGGGTGAATCCTGAATTCCCTGTAATTCCTTGTCTCAAGTTCCTCCTTCCTTCCTCCCTTCCATCATAAGGGTGCTTCGAGTTTTTTTTTTTTTTTGTTTTTTTTATGGGTTCATTTCGGTGATGTTTCATTGACGAACACAAGAGAATCGCCTGTTGCTTTTGTTCGTGTAAATATTGATCTTGATCTTTGTTTCATTGTGGTAAGTAAGTCACTCCTTCTCTCAGGAGGCGCCAGGTAATTCCGAGTCAGTCAGTCAATCAATCCTTTCTCTCTCTCTCTCTCTCTCTCTCGTCGAATTGTCATAGTGATTTCTCGGTTTTATTTAATGGCTTGCTATTAGATTCTCTTTTTTAAAACATGATTTTATCGTTTCCGTTAGAGTTAGAC
>NC_089794.1:54095358-54112858 GCF_040412425.1 Macrobrachium rosenbergii | reverse complement strand
CTTTCATCTGACTTTCCACCCTCTCAAACAGTTGTTTGTTAGTGCAACAGCGTGGTTTTCCTCCTGTTACACCTTTCAGACCTTCTTACTCTCAATTTCCCTTTCAGCGCTGAATGACTTCGTAGGTCCCAGCGCTTGTCCTTCGGCCTAAATTCCATATCCTATTTTATTCTCTTATAATGACTCCATAGATAATAGTACCTTGCAAATTGATAGGTGTCAGCTGTATGCTTGGTATTAACTAAACTACTAAATGTTATATTCGTTCTATTAGTTTATGTGGGAGGGCAGGTCGGCGAATAGGCCTACCCATTGAAGTTGAGAATTCGTAGATTAAGTTGATAATTAGTATGTCTTATTTTTAATATAAGTAAATATTTGACTGCATTTAATTTTCAAAATCTCAGTTTACAGTAGTAATTAATTTTTTTCTGTATATCAACTGTTTACGTTCAAGAATAGTTTTTGGATTTCCTCCTGGATTTTTTCTGCTGCTTCTTTAAGAATAAGGACCAGTTTAAATGTTATTCTTGTAATTTACATCGAACTTTGGATTCTCTTGAGAGAGAAATGATGGATCAGTCTCTTGGCAACATTTCGGATATTTTTATTTCATGTTTTGGTGGTTCTGAAATGTTACTTTTAAGTGGTTTATGTGGCAGTTTCTTTTACCATAATGAATTTTTAACTATTTTTCATGATCGTTTTGTGTATCATGTGGTTGTTTCTGCATTTTCATGCATGCTCATCTATTATTTACTATACCCGTCTTTATTTCGACCATGTTGTAACGTAATTCTTTATCAATCTCGCATTTTATTTTAGCGAAAACCTTCTCTAATGATGGTAATAATAACCTTAATAATAACAGTAAAAATACCCCTACCAGTGTTGGGGATTCAGTGCTCCTGCCTTCCATTCAGTGTCAACCCTTTTGGGAAGATTTTATTTTTGCTTCATAAACTTCACTGGTCCCTTTCAGTCACGCCAGAAGCTTATTTTCGGGTCTGTTCTCACAAAAGGAAATCTAGAGGCTTTTTTTCTCATTTTTCTTTACTGCTTTTCCACACAGACCTTTATACACATGGTTTGGTTAAATAGTACAACATTTCCACACAATTTTTGTATCTTTTCTTGTTTATGAATTCGTGCACACACACACACACACACACACACACACACACACACACACACACACACACACACACACACACCTCTTCTAAACAGTAGCGTGCACGCACACAGTTGTCTCTATAATTATTCACCTATCACTATTCATAGCCAGTTCGGTTCAGAAGTGAAATAAACTCGAGCGTTGCACATAATTGTTTCTAAACGGAAACCCGCAGTTTTGTTTAGCTGCACCAAGCTCACACTTTTGCCTATGATCCTTGGTATATAGATTTTCATATAAAACTGGATTGAAGTATCATATACTTCACACAACTTCTGTTATTATTCAGTTAGTATTCGGTCGAGTGATCCAATTGTACTTTGAGCGCATTATTGGTTGTAGAGAAAATGGTTTATTGGGGCATGATTATTATTCCTAGCAAGAATAAACGTTCGCACGAAATGTACAAGAAGAAAAAGCTGCTGCATTTACGTGAGCCAGATAAATCTCTGTTGTGGCTTTGGGAAGCAGAAGTCTTTGACTGCCTTCGCCCCTTTGTCGTGGGAATTGACATTTGTTTCTCCAGAATATTTTATGTTTTCACAGACTAGGGTAAATGCTTGGGATTTTGAAGTGTGGCGTGTTTACTGAAATTTAATGTATGTTGTTTTACTTTTGTTTTTAAGCAACTTTGTGTGCTTGTAAGGTAACAGTCAAGAGGTTAAGCCTCTTTAAATACGACAAAGGGGAAACTCTTACTTGGGTATTAAATCCGTTTGAAAATCTATTACTTTTTATTTTTGATGACGTGGTATACTGAAGAAAGTCGTCGTTCTGATGTACATAAATTTGCAAAACAATGTGGGACGAAGACCTGACTTATCTTTCAACAGCAAATGAGGTGACTTCTGTAAATCCTTTAGTTAATAGTTTTCGTTTAGCGCTTTGAGCTCATGCTGCAATGTAATTGAAAATGAAAAACAGACTAATATTGATAACACGAATAAAAGTAACCTGATGTACAATACGGAATATTAATCAATACATATAACATCAAATCGTGCAGTTACTATTAAATGTGGCTGTCGAATGATAGCATTTGTTCATCGGAACAAAAATGGTTATATTATTATTATTATTATTTATTATTATTATTATTATTATTATTATTATTATTATTATTATTATTATTAGTGTGATTAAAATCTGGGTCTGGTGAAATCCTCACTTAGAACGTGTTGAAAAAAAAAAAGAACCTTTCAGTTGAACGACAGCTCAAAAAATCTGCTTCAGTTGTGGATCAAACTGACCTATAAGGCATTTACTACAGTCCGATTTCTCAAGGGTGACAACCAACAGTTTCAATCCAAACAACTTATTTAACCTTCAAGCCGGCTTATACAAGTATTTACAAAGTTTAATAGATACCTTCCTTTTACCTGTATTCAACCGTCGTAGTTAACACTTGTCTTAATTTTACAACGAAATTAAAAATTCTTTTTAGCTTACTGTTAATTTACTAAAAAAAGTAAATGGAGAAGCATACTTCGGACAAAAATATGTATAATTTATTTACATGTTACAGGAGCAGCCTGAGAAAGGACAGACCATTTTTGCGACCTTCCAGAAGCCGCACGAAACCTTGGTGAGTACTCGTTTCAGCTTTTTGGAACCAGCAGAAGGTAAAAATGTAGCAAATTGAAAGTAACTTTGAAACTGAAAGCCCCCTTGATACATTTTAGCCTATAGTGTGGACTTTTGTTTAGACAAGCGTTCAAGTCTTTGCGTACCATTTTTTTTTTATTGAATATTGCTAGACAAGCTTGATTTGGATTAGGAAGTGATTTTAGCATTTGAGTATTAAGAGTGCTGGGTGCCTACGCACCACAAGTGTCAAAATTTAAGTCTGATAAATATAGAATTATGTTTGTTGCGAACAGTGAAACCTTGATGTATTAACAGAGTGATTTATTGTGTCGTTTTCTTCATTACTGAGTATCATAACGCCGTAATGAACGACACGATGAACACGCGTCTCGTTGGTCGATAAGGGAGTGGGGGTGGGAGAGGTACGTGATTTGCGTGTGTCAAGATTCATGTTAGATAAAACTAAGAAACACCAGAATAGATTTTAAACAGTAAGGGGTCTTTTTTTGCTTGTATTATTTTTTGACCTATTGTGTTCGTGACTGAAATACGTGACAGTCATTCGGTCAGTCAATGAGACAGGTTTAGTATTTAAATTATTTATTTTTGTGGCATGCTCAGCAGTTCTTGTTCATATTGAGTGCTAATGTGTCACCTATCTCATTGTATCCGTTACGGCCTTTGTGTGTCAACTTAAAGTCATCTAATTTAGTTTAGAATATTTCTTTGATACTTTAACCAAGTTTAGAATATTTTTCCGTGAAAATCGTTGGGCCCTCTGTTTATGTTGTTTTTTTTATTTTTTTTTTTTGACCTAAGCTAAATGGATTTTCAAATAACCTTAAATGGAACAAAATAAGTCCCCCTTTCCCCTTTTTGGGTCCTGAAGTAAATATGAATAACGCTCGACTGCGCAGGGTCTCCAGACCTCTATTTCTCAGCCTTCTGAGTTCCGTTTTCTTTGATTCCTGCGTAAACGGCTCATTTCTGAGTCCTAATTACTCCTCCCTCTGTTAGGAGTAGTCTTTATTGTGGCCTTAGTAGGATTGCGTGTCCCCACTTGGATTCGTCTTAGGATTGTCAAATCTCTAATGAAATAGCAAATGTTAGTTACCCTTGAAACCACAGAAAAACCAATACTAACATTGTATTTTTATTTATTTCGATTTGCCTTTTATGTACCCATCACACGATGCTGTCATCATTATAAGACTATATATATATATATATATATATATATATATATATATATATATATATATATATATATGAAGATTTTCATTATTATAGTTAGAGCCCCATATATCAAAGAATACTCAATTTGTAATGAAACGCAGTCGGTTCAGCAGGTTCTTTAAAACAAAAATATCGGGACTGGAATGACTGGCAGAAATTGAGACAGAAAACGGGGAAAGGGAACAACAAAACGAGCAGAATAACCTTAATACTAGCTTTATTAACATGAAGGTATGTACATATTTACAAATGAGTCAAGTTTGGCGTAAGTAAATAAATATACATACAACATCAAACAACCAAAGAGTCAGTCAAATAAAGATGTAGCAAAATTAGTTACTTTAAAATAAAACAACCACACAAGCAAAAATTAACATACCATATAAAAGCGAACGACATAGCTTTGTCAAAAATAACACAAACATTCAGACAGCATAATGATTAAAAGTGGCATCAATTATTAACATAAACCGTGGCATAACTATCAACAGCACAAATAATGAAAAAGTTATCATAAATACCAATTATCAATTAAAACATCTGTAATGATAATTAACAATCCTTTATTGAAACCATCTCCCAGAGATGTCAAGAACACTAACAAGTGACACAGAGGATGATGTATCAAAGGTCATCGAGGATGACCATCAAACTGCTGCCGTGAAGTCATCAAAACCGCCCCATGACGGCAAACAGGAACATCTCCACGAAACGAAACACGACGTTCACAGCAGAGTCGATACAGCCAAATTGCTGTCCCAGAGGAATGCCTCCTCTCCACAGATGACTAGGCCTAGGGTTAGCCACCAACTCATCCTCGAACTTGAAGTAACTCCCATCCTCGAAACTGTATACAGGTAACAATTCTACCTATGCTGCTATGCTGTCTGGACCCTGACTCGATGATTACCCATACCATACTTGACTATCGCTACAAAGGAAGACAACAGACAAACTCTGTTAACAAAAAAAAAAAAAAACAAGCACCACCGGGAAAAGGCGTGCACCCTCAACAAGGGAACAATTTCCACAGACAAAACAGGCACTATCACAATTTCATGAAACATAGTCATAAATTCAAACTCCTTATTTAATCTTCATGTTGCTATTGACTGCTCTGCATCCGCCCTTTTCGCTATCTCTACTGGCGCTACCAAGGAATTTTCTGTCTTGTCAGAACCATTTCATTTTGTGTTGAGGTAATTCTACTCTTCCGCAAGAAGCCTCTCTTTCCTCACATACATCTTCGGAAGAAAGGCCAAGAGAGATAAGGTCTTCCCAGTTAGGTGGAGTCGCCTCCCACCTGGGGTGACTATGTAGGCGATGACGTATCTTAGAGGTACCTCCTCATTACGGCAATTCACCTGCTACGCAATATGGAGGTAGATAAAGCTCCGACTACATGGGGGATTTTGCGGGGAAGTGAGCAGACCTTCTCTTCCTCTTGGCCTTGTTCGGAAGATTATTGTTGTTATTATTCGGTCGTCCTTGATACGCTGCGCGTAGATACGATCCCAAGTAGAACGAGTTTGTTCCTTCTATTTCTTCATTTGCATTTCACTCTCCTACTGCGTCTCTCTCAGTTATTGCGTATTTTTATCTTCTGTTATCTCTGGTTAAGGTTTTGATCTGTCATTTGCGCTGGCGTTCTTCCTTTCCCATATTCCAGAGATCATTTCAGTCTGTGTATTCCCTCTCCCATCGTCCTATGAATTATTCTCCCCTGTGATTCAGTGCTCTTTTTCTGCCATACTTTAATACCTTTCCGTCATTACATAAGGCCCTCTTTCATCCTCGCTCTCTTGGGACTGTTTTCTAATCATGCCAGGTTCTAATCCTTTCAAGTACTTGTGGTTATTTTCATTCTATTTCCCCCTTGTTTCTTCAAAATGGACATTTGAACAATATTCTATACACTTGTGTTGATGTGTGTGTGTATATATATATATATATATATATATATATATATATATATATATATATATATATATATATATAGATAGATAGATAGATAGATAGATAGATATATATAGATAGATAGATAGGATAGATAGATAGATAGATTTATATATATATGTATTTATACCAATATTTATACTTATATATTTGTATGTAAACGTATACTGTTAATCCTTGGTTTTATTTTTCAAAATTGCCAAGAAGTGCAGGCACACTGAAAATTTCGTTTAATACTTTGCTCTGATTGGTCGAATGAAAAGAAAAATCGATACCTTTATTTATTTCACTTTGAGTTAATTCCATTACTAAATGTGAATCATTTTGGCTTTTTCCTTTGGTTAACGGCTATACTTTTTGGTTTCGTTTTCTTTCATTTAGAATTCCCCTCTTTCCAGAATGTCACTTGATATACAGTATAAAGTAATATGACAGTGAGTGAAATGATGGGCAGTGCTTAAAGACGTGATGGAATCTTGTGCTAAATTTGATAAAATGAAAACCTCGATCTTGTATTTTTATAAAGGTTAGTTTTTTATAGCAAATATACTCTCATACATATGTTTCCGAACAAAGAATGAAAACTGAAAGCAAACTGACCGAATTACAGGCAACTTCAACAGCGTTTTCTTTTCTCCAAAGTTTTCACCTTCTTGCTTATCCATCGGAGAAAACAGTAAATTTTCGAGTTTTACTTTTCCTCATGTGAAAGATTTCGTCGTAAGTCGGTCGTTAACAAACATTTAAAAACCCTGACTTTTCTGGAATGATCTCGGACCTCATGAATACATCAACTTCAGGGAGAGAGAAGGTTTACGTTTGATTCCAGAAAATCCATGAATTTTTTGCCAATAAACCAAAGCGTGGCCCATAAAGATACAGAAAGGTATCTTTATCCAAATCACTCTCTGATCAGTTTCTAGTTTAATTTTAATAATAAAAGTAAAAGTTTAATGTGTTCGTGAATGATAACGGATGGGTCTTTCCCAGTCGTTTCTGTTTCCATGTGCGCCACTTCTATTTTGTCATTCATAAAATTCCTACCAGTATCTGTCTTCTTTTCCCAGGACAACTCTCTCTTTATCTCTCGAGGTAAGCTAAACTAAGTTAAGGAAGCTCTCTTAATTATATGTCTTTGGAATCCTATTCAGTTATCATTTTCTTCAACACTTAAACAACACATCCAACCTTCTGACCAGTGGTATTGATTCGATGGGAAAAGACAGACTTCTCTCTTATTCCTAGATATTAAAGACCTTTATTTTCTCAGGATCGCTTGAAAGCTCTCGCCATTGTTCACATTTCGAATTAGTTTTATATGATCTGTTATAAGCGTGCTAGTCATACTGATAGATTTCAGCTCCAGTTATGTTGTGATGAGAAGTCTATTATGTGACTGCTCTTTTGTACTGTGGTTTTCATAAACCTGCTGGCCATACTACTAGATTTCGGCTTCAGTTCTGTGGATGCGCTGATTACAAACCTCTTTGGTAACTACTTTGTATTGCAGTTGCTGTAAACCTATTAGCTAAACTCCTGACTTTCAGCTCCAGTTCGACTGACGCGCATATTGCAAGTCTTCCTTGTGACTACTGTACTCTATTGTATTGTGGTTGTCACAAACCTGCCAGCCAAACTTCCAGTTTTCAACTGCAGTCCTATAGATGGGCTGATTACGAGTCCTTTATCTGACCACTTTTTTCTAGTGGTTATTATAACCGTTGCGGGGAAACTACTAATTTTCATCTCCATTTCTCTTAACTTGCTGACTACAAGTTTTATGTTTCTGCAGTTTATGTACTGTGGTTGTCATAAACCTCCCAGCAAAACTACTACCTTCTAGCTCAGTCCCGTTGATGCACTGATTGCAGTTCGGCTATGTTACTACCCTATTGTATTTTGAATCTGCTATCCAAACTCCTTGCCTTCAGCTACTGTTCTGTTTATTTGTTGATTCCATTTTTTTAAGCCACTGCCCCATTGTTTTGCAGTTCTAATAAACATGCTACTCAAACTTCTTGTTTTTAGTCCCAGTTCTGTTGATACACAGGTTGCAAGTCCACCATATCAATACTCTTAATTTTTTGCTTTTGGTGTAAACCTGCTAACCAGTTCTGTTGATGCACTGTTTGTAATTCTCTTTTTTGGATAGTCATTTCAATTTTGGTTGCATAAACCTATTAGCCAAAACTGCTAACTTGGAGATCTAGTTCTGTTTTTTTGTGTTTATTGCAATATAGTCCTGTGTGAATACTCTATTAAATTGTTGATATAAGCTTCAACCTGTTAATTTCCTGATGACATACCTCATATACAGTGTATATATATATACATATATATAATAAGTCCTCACGTATATAAATATGAAATATATATATGTTTATAAGATATGATATATATAAAGTCATCATATATAGGTACTGATATACTTGCTATAACTTGTAATTTACCTATATATTGGGTTTTATATATGGTATATATACTATAGTAATATAGATATATATATAGTATATATAATATATATAATTGTAACCAGCTACATATATATTTTTGACACGTATAGAGACTTTACATATATATATATTGTATTGTGAATTCAGCCTGTAGTTTGTTTTTAGGAGTTCCTATAGATGGGCTGATGACAGATTGTTGGTCGAAGGATATTAGTTCTTTTAGTAATATATAATTTGATCTCCATGGTCTTTTTAAGATGGACGAATTTTTATGTTTCTGCTTTTATTCTTTGTCATATGCAAGAGTAAAACAACTATATATTAGATTTTTTGATCAAACAGATAGTTTTGTACTGGCATTTTGAATTATATAAATTTCCACTATCTGTATATTTTTGTTTTTTTGAATGCTATTGTTTTGCAGTTCTAAATAAATATAATAAATGGCTTGTTGACTCCCATTTCTGTTTTTATTGCAATATATATATAATATCTTGTATATGCTTTTGGTAAATGCAGTTCTGGTCAGTACCCTTTTGAAGATGACAATTTTGATTAAGGACCTAGGTCTTGGTTACTTTTTGGACACAGCATTCCAGGAAAGGATGGGATATATATAAACGGCTTTATCCATCCCCATATGTGGCATTTACAAATATATTATATATATATATATATATATATATATATATATATATATATATATATATATATATATATATATATATTATATACATATATACATATACATACATACACACACATATATATATATATATATATATATATATTTATATATTTATATATATATATATTTTTTATATATATATCTATATTATTTATTTACCACCGTATTAGTTTTTATTTATTTATATATATATATATATATATATATATATATTTATGTGTAAATATTTATCTGTTGTTGTGTATGTATGTATGTATGTATGTATGTATGTATGTATTATATGTGATTACAAGTTGTGACTTTACATTGTGTTTGCCTAAATATATAAGTTACCACCTCTATCAGTTCATAATATGCTCTGACGTTTAACCAGAAATTCCACTGAGTTGATTAACAGCTCAATCCTAGGGCTTCCCTGAAGGATTAGATTTATTTTACGTGATGAATAAAAGCATAAGA
This sequence comes from Macrobrachium rosenbergii, assembly GCF_040412425.1. Classification (NCBI taxonomy): domain Eukaryota; kingdom Metazoa; phylum Arthropoda; class Malacostraca; order Decapoda; family Palaemonidae; genus Macrobrachium; species Macrobrachium rosenbergii. The sequence continues at coordinate 54,103,305 of NC_089794.1, read as the reverse complement.
ACCAATTGATTACCTAGTAACGGTTTTGGGTCTGATTCAGTTTATTGTGGAATTTATTTTCCATATTATAGCGAGAAATGCAGTTTTTCTGTCACTGAAATGAATTTGTCATCACTAGAAATAAATTCCTCTTATCCTTCATTGGTCTGTCGGAGATTCAAACTCGCGTGTTCCAGCAGAGTACTAGATGAGAACGGAACCCTACATCATATATTCATTTCTCAACAATTGTTTTTTTATATATATATATATTATTATATTTTATATATATATATTGTATATTGGTATATTTATATATATTCCCTATTATAACCATATATAAAATTATTTATATATATATATATATTATATATTTATATATATATATTGTTTTATATGTTTCTATATATATATTATATATATGTATATATATATATTTCTCTGGATATATATATATATATATTATTTCTTCTATATGTCTATATATATATATATAACTATTTTATATATATATATATATATATATATATATATATATATATATGTATATACTATATATATATATAATATATGTATATATTGATCATCCTATATATATATATTATGCATATATAAATAGCAGTGACAGTGATATTTAGTGTTACTTTAGGGCCTTAAAGGGGAGGGGGCGCCTAGCCTGGCCGATAAAGGCCAGGTCAGGCACGGTGCCCTAAAGTTAGGTTTAAGGAGGTAAGGTCTGGTAAGGTTAGGACACAGCATTCCAGGAAGGATTGGGATCTATCACGGCTACCTCTGTCCCCTACTCTGCATTCGCTCATATATTTTTACATGTTTGCTTTTTTTTTAGTTTACAATTTCAAAATTTAAAAAAATATGTTCTCGAATTTTTCAGTATGTTGTAGTCAGTGATTTTCTTAATGGGTGTGTTGTTTATTTCTTTTGCCTTGTTGTTCCTTTGACCCATTTTTGTTTTCTTTTTTAATTCACCTGTTTATGATTCCCCCCTTTTCGTAAGATCCGCTTCTATCATACGTCAAGCAACGCTGAGTAAGAGTCTTTAGAGATTAGTGAAGAAACGATCTCGTAGACTTTATTGTATTGTGCTGGAAGCATCACTCAGTATTTTGCCGAGAGCTCTTTATTTGTTTTTTTTTTTTTCTTATTTACTTTAACGTCGATTATTCACGCCAGAATCTTAGGAGACTTGAACAGGAAAAATCCCCCTCTCTCTCTTCTCTCTCTCTGCTGCGCAAGCATCCAGTGATGTATTGAAAAATTCGATAACACTTTTCCCTAGAATTATGGGTTTCGTCCCTATTCGAAATTCATAATTTTCTGGAAAAATTTCTCTCATGACTATATCAGCGTCGAAGACTAGCGCTCGGAAGGGACAAAGTTCCTGAGTTTTATTTGTCTGTCAAGCCGGGTTTTGATCCACCCACCCGAATTGAAGAGAAAGATAGCGTGGATGAATTACTTTGCAATTTTTTCATGTTTCTAAAAAAAAAAAAAAATTAAATAGGCTCAAAAGAATTGTTTAAAATAATTCATCACTTTTCGGGCTCCTTCCGATTTTCCTGCATCCCACTTCTCTTCTTCCGTTGTAGAATTATCACAGCGTCACAAAAACTAGTATCGGGGCAGTTAACTTTATTGCTCAGGTCATATCATAGGAATCTAAGGGATTGAATTGAATTAAATTGAATATAGAATTTAGACCAAAAGCCAAGCGCTGGGACCTCTGAGGTCATTCAGCGCTGAAACGGAAATTGACAGTAAAAGGTCTGAAAGGTGTAACAGGAGGAAAACCTCGCAGTTGCATTGAGAATCAATTCTTAGGAGAGGGTGGAAAGTAAGTGGAAGAAGGGGAATATGAAAGGAAGTACAGTAAAAGAAACGAAAGGGGTTTGCAGCTAGGGGCCGAAGGCACGCTGCAAAGAACCTTAAGTAATGCCTACAGTGCACTGCGTGAGGTGCACTGACGGCACTACCTGCCTTTTGAATATATTTAAGAAAAATGCCATTAAAATATTTTTCGAGTTTTTGTGTTTCAGTCATAATTTAAAAGATTCGGTACGCTTATATTGCTGTGGCAGTTATATTTGAAACACTTGTCAGAGCTCCCTTTCTCACAGAATTGAACTCCAACGTCCTCACGGGATCAATAACATTGGCTCAATGAGAAAAGATTGTAGTAGTAGTAGTAGTAGTAGTAGCAGTAGTAGTAGTAAGTCGGGATGCGCCTTTGCAACAGATCATAGTCGACTTAATACTTTCTGTTTTGTCTCCCTCTCTCAGGACCTCCTGTACTAACGCCATCTCTCCAAGTTCTCAGACGTTGTCTGTCATGAATCCTGGCTCTCCTAGCTTTCAGCTTCAGTGCTGCATCTACACCAGAATGCAGACATCTGCACCGGACTATTCATTTTTAGTTTTTAGTAAAAGGAAACTATTGTGTCGGCTTTGCCTGTCCATCTGCACTTTTCTCTGTCTACTGCATTATACTGAGATCTTAAAATCACTTTCAGGCTTAGAGGGCTGCAAATTGGTATGTTGATCATCTACCCTCCAATCATCATACCAAATTGCAGTCCTCTATCGTCAATAGTTTTTTTATTTTATTTAAGGTTAAAGTTAGCCATAATCATGCTTCTGGTAACGATATAAAATAGGCCATCACCGGGAGGTGGTTAAATTTCATGGGCCGCGGCTCATACTGCATTATACTCGAGACCACCGAAAAATAGATCTATTTTCAGGGCCCTTAATTATACGCTGAAGAAACTTCGGCGCATTTTTTTACTTGTTCTGTTTTGGAAACGACACTTTGACAAATATTCTTGTCTTTATAACGATGTCACAAAAACTGGATTATATTCTTTCTCCTGTGACTGTTCTGCACTTCGTTTTGTGAAAGTTTTGTCTGTTCCTGCTTGCTTAATGTGTCCTCCCAGAATAGAATCATAATCTTTTACCTCAGTTTCTCCGAATTAGGTCTCGATGACTTATTTCTCCACATCATCCTTTCCTTTCTTACAGATTTATAAAATACAGTACCCAAAGAGATTTCTGAAAATGAAAATCCTTGAATACAATCCTGCAGTTTACATACAGGGGAAAAATTTTTCCAAGCAAATTGGATTCAGATGAAAAAAAGGGAGCATTTCGTGTAGAATTGGCTCTCTCTCTCTCTCTCTCTCTCTCTCTCTCTCTCTCTCTCTCTCTCTCTCTCTCTCTCATAAGCGTTTCTGCATTTGCGCTCTCGTCGTCTGTGGTAGACGGAGCCGCAGCAGGTCCTGTCTACAGTGGTTTTTCTTCTGTATATTTTTACCAACTTACCCTTTGATTCTTTACATCAGTGTTCCCTTCAGTTCCCAGCATGTGCAGCATTCATATGCATGTGATTCTTTCCTTCAAAATTCGTCCTCTTTCCATTCTCGGCCCTTTTCAAAAGCTGCTCCCAATCTAACTTAATTCCGCGTTGTTATCTTCATGCAGATCTCTGTAGTCCTTCAGTGTGGGTGAACAAAAGCTTGTTTTTTTAATCAAAGCTTCCGGGATTATTTCTTTAAAGGTTTCAACGTCGCTCGTGAGCGACAGGGCCCAAGTATCCTCTGTACCCATGGGGGGACCACGGGGGACAAGACCGAGGCTGCTGTTGACTCAGCAGGGGACAATGACTCCCCCAAAAGCTGCTGTTGACTCCCCTCCCTCCCTCCCCGTCTCCACATCTCAAGCGGTGGACCAGCGAACTCAGGGCTCCAGGCAAATCCAGTCTGTTGCCAAGCAATCGACCAATATACATACAAAATGTTCATATCTGGACATTTGTTTGCAATCCGGTCATGATACTTTTTGTCTCTACTTATTTATCTCGTATACTCAGAATACTGGCACAATGATGATAAAGGATTGAGAAGTCAAACCCCCAAAATCAGCCAGCATTTTTATGCAACAGTCAAGTGATTTCCGTATTATGTCCTAGCTATATCTATTGAAAAGAAAATGAGCAAGCTCTTAATGTGTTACATATATTTCTCTCCAGAGCAACTTCAGATTGTAGTAGCACTTATCCATTTATGTATAGAGTATTATTCCCATAAATGAAGAAGCCATCCTTGGAATAACCTTCTTGACAGAGAAGCATCAGAGGCTGTCGTTTTAAAAGACCGAGATGACTCTTCCTCTCAAATTAAATCTTCTTTAAGTTGATTGTAGGGTCGCCGCCTCATGCAGAAGCTTCAAACATTTATTAAGGCCTTGTTGTGGCACCCTCATTGTACACGCCAGGTTTCACAGTTCCATGAGTGACTTGATGGACGGTGTGAGCTCAGATCAACTAGTCTGATCTGTCATTCCGTTTTAAAATGAGAAATTTCCAATCTTCTCCGATGTCTCTTGAATCTTTTAGCTCGTCTCTTTTCCCTGCGACTTACAATTCTGGCAGGACCTATATTATTGTTGGTAGTCTTGCAAGTTTGGGTTTCTGAATGATTATAATATATATGATTACATGTTAAATATATATATATATATATATATATATATATATATATATATATATATATATATATATATATATATATATATATATATATATATATACAGTAAATTACTATGAAAATAAGAATACGTTTAAAGATGGCTAATCAAAATTAAAATAATAAAATAAAATAAAGCAAATTACAAACAATTTAAAAATTTAAGTACAAAAACGGAAGGCACAAAGGCATAACAAACATACTAATTAATATACAATACCAGTAAAAGGCAGACTAAAAACACAAAAGTGAGGTTACAGCCACATTTCTAGCCAAAGAAGGCTTTATCTTGATGGTGTATAGAACTTCTAAAATGTCGAGGTCTGTAGCAAACTGAGCAGTGGTTAAAACAGAAAAATCACCAATATGTAAAGATGACCAGTCTCCTCGCTGTGTTCTCTAATTGCACTGTAGCTAGGCCTTGAAAGATAATTGCCAGTACGATATGACTTACGTAGGTGTTCAAACCATCTCATCCAAGCTGATCTGGTAGTTTTTCCAACGTAAGTGGCATCACAACTACCACACTGCCATTTATAGATCAGATTGGACCGAAGGCTTGTTGGTATAGGGTCTTTAATTTTAAAGAAATTACCTAATTTATTTTGCAAAGTGAAATATATTTTGATATCTAGCTGAGATAAAGCCTTCTTTGGCTAGAAATGTGGCTGTAACCTCACTTTTGTGTTTTTAGTCTGCGTTTTACTGGTATTGTACATTAATTAGTATGTTTGTTATGCCTTTGTACCTTCCGTTTTTGTGACGTAAATTTTTAAATTTTTTGTAATTTTCTTTATTTTATTTTATTATTTTATTTATTTTGATTAGCCATCTTTTAAACGTATTCTTATTTTCATAGTAATTTTACTGTATTATTTTGAATTTTATTATAAGAATTGTAATGTATATATATATATATATATATATATATATATATATATATATATATATATATATATATATATATATATATATATATTATATATATATATATACATATATATATATATATATATATATATATATATATATATATATATATATATATATATATATATATATATATATATATATATATATATATATATATATATATATATATATATATATATATATATATATATATATATATATATATATATATATATATATATATATATATATATATATATATATATATATATATATATATATATATATATATATATATATATATATATATGACTGTGAGTGTGTATGCACTACAGTTACCTTTATTTATTTATAGATCTTACATCCATAATTACGTACAAATTAAGCAGGATTACTAACATTCCTTTCGATCCACATGAATGGATTTTGGGTGCTTGACCTGCCACAAAATATTCGAGAGGTGGAGACCATAATAGTATTTCCGATGTTTATATTATTTTCTTTTCAGAGAACCTCTGTTTTTTTTTTTTTATTAGAAAAACATTGCGAGAAAAGCTCTTGAAGTTAGAGGATATGACCTGTTGTGCTTATAGGGAGGCCCCTATGTCTGACAATGATCTCTACAAGGTAGCTGAGGTTTTATGATGGTAAAAACCCTCTCTCTCTCTCTCTCTCTCTCTCTCTCTCTCTCTCTCTCTCTCTCTCTCTCTCTCTCTCTCTCTCTCTCTATATGTATATATATATATATATATATATATATATATATATATATATATATATATATATATATATATATATATATATATATATATATATATATATATATATATTTATATATATATATTATATATATATATATATATATATATATATATATATATATATATATATATATAATAACTGAATAACGAAAAATGGAACATGATGAATAAATGAATAAAGGCAATGCCAAAGGAAAGAGAAACGACGGGTGGTGCTGGGCCTTTCGACTTATTGTCTGCTAAGTGAAGGACAATAAGTCGAAAGGCCTAGCACCACTCAGTCATTTCTCTTTCTTCTTAATATATATATATATATATATATATATATATATATATATATATATATATATATATATATATATATATATATATATATATATATATATATATATATATATATATATATATATATATATATATATATATATATATGCATAAGTATAGTATAGACAGATAGTGAGATAGATAGGTAGATATGAGAGTTTCTCCCAGCATACTTTTCGTTAAATGTAATGGAGTACTGGACTGAATAACTTTGGGGAACATGCTTTTCCGGTATTTATCCCTCTGACTTAGAACTAGGACGTTCTGCTTTTACATTTTCGTTTTATGTAAAAGAAAACTATTGAGATGGCCATTTGTCTGCCCGTCTGCACTTTTTCTGTCTGCTCTTAGATCTTAAAAACTACTGAGGCTAGAGGGCAGAAAATTGGTGTGTTGATCATCCACCCTCCAGTCATCAAACATACCAAATTGCATCCCTCTAGCCTCAGTAGTTTTTATTTTATTTAAGGTTAAAGTTAGACATAATTGTGCGTCTGACACCGCTATAGCTGGGAACAACACAGGCCACCTCCAGGCCGTGGCTGAGCGTTTTATACAGTATTATATGCACTGTACAGAAAACTCGATTGCGCTAAAAAAAACTTCGGCGCATTGTTTACTTGTTTATTCTAATGTTAGTAGTTTCCTCGATTGAATAAAAAGTGTTTTATGTTAGTACAGAAACATTAAATGATAAATCGGTTTGTGTGTTTTTTTTTTTTCAAGTCTTCTTTCTTCCTCGAATGGGAAATGATGTGATGCGACCGCTGGATTTTAACGATAGTGTTCAGGTGCCTGCAAGCCCTGCTTTTGCCATATGTGTGGGTAATGGTGCTTATTCTCCCCGTTAAAAGGTTTTGCTGTTGTCTCCATTCTTGGAAGGGTGGTCACTTGTTGTTATCTTGAATCAACTTTTGTATATTGCATCCTGGGATCTGACGACAGCTTCTCTTCCTTTTTATGGAGATTCTGGTTAACCAGATGTTTTGCTGAAGAGATGCGCACTGCTTTCATTGTCAGTTGAGTTGATTGACTAAGCATGTGCTATGCTTGGCGTCCAATTGCTGGACTGCGGTATTTTTCAATACATTTGCTTTATTACCTGTTGGATAATAATGGATAAGAATTACTTTGCTGTTACTGCATCCTTTTCGTCTCTTTTGACGCATGTAGAGATGAAACTGGTTATGGTATGTAAACAGTGAATCACTCCAATTTGACGTTCAGAAGTCGGAAATTTTGGGCAGAAACTGCACCCTTGCTTTTTCCTTTTGAAATGTTTCTGTCCAATTTATTGAGAATATAAAAATAAAACAGTATTAAATGATAACAACAGTATTAGACCTTAGAAAGTAAAGTAATAATAATGTTACTCCTAGAGGTGCGAGCAACAAAGTCATGTTTTAAAGACACGGATATGGCAATCTTAA
>NC_089794.1:54052858-54090358 GCF_040412425.1 Macrobrachium rosenbergii | reverse complement strand
ACTGTCCACCCTCTCAAACAATTGTTTCATAGTGCATCTGCGAGGTTTTCCTCCTGTTACACCTTTCAGACCTTCTTACTGTCAATTTCCCTTTCAGCGCTGAATGACTTCGTAGGTCCCAGCGCTTGCCCTTTGGCCTAAATTCCATATTCTATGCTATTCTCTTATAATGACTCCATAGATAATAGTACCTTGCAAATTGATAGGTGTCAACTGTATGCTTGGTATTACCTAAACTACTAAATGTTATATTCGTTCTATTAGTTTTTGTGGGAGGGCAGGTCGGCGAATACCCATTGAATTTGAGAATTCGTAGATTAAGTTGATAATTAGTAACTCTTATTTTTAATATAAGTTAATATTTGACTACAATTAATTTTCAAAATCTCAATGTACATTGGTAATTCATTTTTTTCTGTATATCAACTGTTTACATTCAAGAATAGTTTTGGATTTCCTCCTGGATTTTTCCTACTCCTTCTTTAAGAATAAGGACCAGTCTAAATGTTATTCTTGTAATTTACATCGAACTTTGGATTCTCTTGAGAGAGAAATGATGGATCAGTCTTATGGTAACATTTCGAATATTTTTATTTTATGTTTAATTGGTTCTGAAATGTTACTTTTAAGTGATTTATGTGGCAGTTTCTTTTACCATAATGAATTTTTACCTATTTTTCTTGATCGTGTTGTGTATCATGTGGTTGTTTCTGCATTTTCATGCATGCTCATCTATAATTTACTATACCTGTCTTTATACCGACCATGTTGTAAGGTATTTCTTTATCAACCTCTCATTTTATTTTAGCGAAAACTTTCTCTAATGATGGTAATAATAACCTTAATAATAACAGTAAAAATACCCCTACCAGTGTTGGGGATTCAGTGCTCCTGCCTTCCATTCAGTGTCAACCCTTTTGGGAAGATTCTGTTTTCCTTCATAAATTTCATTGGTCCCTTTCAGTCATTCCAGAAGCTTATTTTCGGGTCTGTTCTCACAAAAGGAAATCTAGAGGCTTTTTCATCTTTTCGGTACTGCCATTTCCGCATAGACCTTTATACACATGGTTTGGTTAAATATTACTACAATCTCCACACAATTTTTGTATCTTTTCTTGTTTATAAATACAAACACAGACAAGCACACATACACACCTCTTCTAAACAGTAGCATGCACGCACAGAGTTGTCTCTATAATTATTCACCTATCACTATACATAGCCATTTCGTAAAGAAGTGAAATACACTCGAGCGTTGCGCATAATTGTGTCTAAACGTAAACCCGCAGTTTTGTTTAGCAGCCCCAAGCTGACACTTTCGCCTATGATCCTTGGGATATAAATTTTCATGCACAAGTTGGGTGAAAGTATCAAACACTTTCACACAACATCTGTTATTTATTCTGTCAGTATTCGGTCGAGTGTTTCACTTGCACTTCGAGCGCATTATTGGTTGCAGAGAAAAATGGCTTATTGGGACATAAATTCCTTGCAGGAATAAACTCTCGCACGAAATGTACAAGAAGTAGAAGAAGAAGAAGAAGAAGAAGCAGCTGCTGCATATACGTGAGCCAGATAAATCTCTGTTGTGGCTTTGGGAAGCAGAAGTCTTTGACTGCCTTTGTCGTGGGAACTTTTGTTTCTCCAGAATGTTTTATGTTTTCACCGACTAGGGTAAATGCTTGAGATTTTAAAGTCTGGCGTGTTTGCTTAAATTTAATGTATGTTGTTTTACTTTTGTTTTTAAGCAAATTTATATGTGCTTGTAAGGTAACAGTCGAGAGGTTAAGATTCTTTAAAAACGACAAAGGGGAAACTCTTACTTGGATATTAAATCCGTTTGAAAATCTATTAATTTTTATTTTTGATGACTTGGTATACTGAAGAAAGTCGACGTTGTGATGTACACAAATTTGCAAAACAATGTCGGACGAAGACCTGACTTATCTGTCAACAACAAATGAGGTGACTTCCTAAATTCCTTCTGTAAATCCTTTAGTTAATAGTTTTCGTTTGGTGCTTTGAGCTCATGCTGCAATGTAATTGAAAATGAAAATCAGACTAACATTGATAACAATAATAAAAGTCACCTGATGTACAATACAGAATATTAATCATTACATATAACATTAAATCGTGCAGTTACTATTAAATGTGGCTGTCTAATGATATCATTTGTTCATCGGAACACAAATGGTTTAAATGTATTTATTATTATTATTATTATTATTATTATTATTATTATTATTATTATTATTATTATTATTATTATTATTATTATTATTATTAGTTGCTGTTGTTGTAGCCAAACGCATCTTAGTGCTTTAGTTGATTTAATAGGGCTTAAATGAACACAGGATGCGGGAAAGAGCTTCCATTTGCAAGTTGTGTCTCGTCTGGCTATTACTAAATTCAGAGCTCTGACGAGCATTTCCATTACTTAAGCGATTCAGGAAAGTTTTCGAAAATTATCGCGTTCGTTGAAGCAAACATTCAGAGGCTTTTTCGTGAAAACAGATGACTGAGGCAGAGAGAGAGAGAGAGAGAGAGAGAGAGAGAGAGAGAGAGAGAGAGAGAGAGAGAGAGAGAGAGAGAGTTTCCTATTTTCGTATTTTCCAATAAATCATACTAGAAGCATTGGATTTTTGTTATCATAATATTCATATTCGTGAACTTTCTGATTCCACCTTCTGAGACAGAGATGATGATACCTAATACTGCAAAGTTGGATGGGTCCTCTGCCTTTACAAGTGTCTGCTGTCTGTCTGATGTCAGAATCTCGAAAACATTTTGACGGGTTTCATGAGACGGGATGGTTGGTATTGAAGAAAGTTTGTCCAAATTGTAAATGGGTTCGAATGCTGCTTTTTTTTTTTTACTCCGTAACATTCCGACTGCCGTCTCGTTTACACATGGAAAGATGCAAGAAATCATCGGAAACTGTTGATATATGACGATTAAGCTGCAAAATGCGTGCTCGTATCATGTTGCTTTTCTCCCATCAAGACTGGATACAGGTCATCTTTTATAGTCTATCGCTAATTTCTCTCTCTCTCTCTCTCTCTCTCTCTCTCTCTCTCTCTCTCTCTCTCTCTCTCTCTCTCTCTCTGAACTAGAAACTGTGTAGGAGCAGATAACATGTTTGTGAAGGTGAAAATTTACGAGGTGATTAACCGAGAGGAAATATATGTAATGTCAATGTAAGGGCGTCAGAACGCCTCTCCTGTCTTGTGTTTCTCTCTTCATACGTACATTAATCACGTCATATATGTTACTTGTTGATATTTCAGATTCTTTATGTATCTCATTGTATGCATCATTGCACGGCCTGTCCGCCGATATATATACTTGCCTTCTACATGTTCTGTAACGCATTATATATGTCTTTTTATGCCTGTTTACAAACACAACCTTCTTATGGACGCAGCGGGGGGCCTCAGGTCGCCCGCTACCTTTCCGTCCGCTTTCTGTATTATAAACACCTGTCGAGAGTTTTACGGGCTGCTCTAGAAGCAAGAGCCCGTGCTGGCACAAGGCCAGCTAAATCTAAAACAACAACAACTGTCGAGAATAATAAAGATTACGGGCTACTCTAGGAGCAAGAGCTCGTGCTGGCACAAGGCCAGCTAAATCTGAAACAACAACAACATAATAAAGGATCAGTCTTTCACTTCTGACATTTCTTGAGCCTCACATCAACAGTGATAATGACAGAATCAGTACATGACGAATTGTAGATATAACTCAGGAGGAAAGACTGAAAGGTTGTCATTTTATTCTTGGGAAATGTGATGCCAAGCATTAGGAGTTTTTCTCAGGATATTCGACTAAATGTTTACCTTAAATTTAATTACTGTGCAGCTACTGTAAATCCGCGCAAAGGTTTCCCGAGGCGTCTGAAAATAGCTTGATACCATTTTATTTTTTATGTTACCCATGCCACAGAGATTGGAGAATTTTTTTGTTTTTTTCATGGCATTATCAACAGCACAGAAAAGATCTAATCACTACGTCCATCATGAAACCAGACCGTAAGGCATAAAACCACAATTATTAATAGAAAATATTTTTCGTAAAGAAATGATAGACGTAGAAAATGGTCAAGCGAGCCAATGGTCTTGGGAGACTTAAATCAAAATGGAAATTCTAATTATTGTAGGCCAGTTGGGTTTCACTCAAGGAACACTGTGAAGATTATCGTCAGCTTTTATGGTGCAGGTGCACATAGCAAAAATAACATGTACAGTAATTCCCAAACTTACATGTAAAGTAATTCCCAAACGTACTTTAAAAACTGTCATCAATCCATTTTCTAATATGTGTTGTTGTCTGAAATGTGTTTTAAGAAGAATTGGCAGATAAATGGATCGACTGGCAGTAGTGGTGTGATCAGATGGCCTTGAACGAGATCTGTCCTCGTAAAAAGGAAAAAAGGGGTTTATTTTACTATAACTCCTTTATTATTCATCGATGGTATACACACACAAATATACTGATATATTTAGAGCTTTTAGTATTTAGCCTTATTTGTTAGTTTTCTGTTTTTTTATTTTTCTGATCAGCTCACATACAGTGTAACGTTTAGGCCCTCGCCATAAGAGTATTTGTTTAGTACTTAAAATAGCAATCTCTATTCATAAGACTTAATATATTCTTTCTTATATTTATAAGCTTTATGAATTCATCGGTCGGGAGTCAGCGTTTCGGTAAATTAACTTTTGGAATTTTCGAGTTCAGGATTATGTTGTTTAGGTTTATGACCGTCGGGATTTTGTACAGCATCGTTGCGTAGTTTATGTATGTATGTATATATGTATGCATGCGTGTTTGTTTGTTTGTTCGGATGTTTATGTGAGAAACAAGAAATTTAAAAGTAAATTTATCTAAATGTCATAATTGATAACTGAATAAGGGAAGGCCTTCTTGGCTGAGCGTCCTCGAACCAGTTGCCATCCGCAATTGCAAAGAGCCTCCTACAGCCGTGGCTGAATCCTTCTCGGACTGAATATTTGCGCATCTCTTCTACGTATGATGGTAGAGCCTCTCTTCTTTTATATCGATAGTACAACTGCTTGGATTCATACTACCACTACCACTACTACTACTACTACTACTACTACTACTACTACTTTTTCTTCTTCTTCTTCTTCTTCTTCTTCTTCTTCTTCTTCTTCTTCTTCTTCTTCTTCTTCTTCTTTTGTGACTAACAACATAACTAATATATATCTCACATTTGGGGGGTGGGGGGATATAGATTAATAGCCATTACCAATCACAATATTTTTATATGGAACTGACACTGGTAACACCAAAAGACCAAAAACCTACAAAGATTTCCACATTCCAATTCAAAAACAACGAAAAAATTAATAAATAAAATTATCGTTTTCTGTGGCAGATATTTTTGTCATTATACCTCGAGTTTCATTCCCGCGCACCGGACTCATTTTTCCATCTGACAAAACAGTGTATTCATTCTTGGAAATATTTTTGAAGGGTAAATCATCGGAATTCGGTCAAAACTGTCAAAACCTGAGTCCATTTTTCCTAATAATTGATATCCGTGAAGAAATATGAGTCAGGAGTGGGCGACCTCCACGTGATAGACAGATAGATAGATATATAGATAGATAGATAGACAGACGGATAGATTGCATCTCTTTCAAATAAGGTAATAAATTTTTCAATAACATACCTCCAAATAAAACCCGCTGAAGACAAAGACTTCTCCTATAGCAATTAACAGTTATAATCTTAGCAAGGCAAACATAGATAAGACACCTGTGGACGTGTTACCTATTAAAATAAAAAAAGAAATTACTATTCCAGTTCGATGAAACAAAAAGTTTGTGATGTAGAGAGAGGCTGGAGAGCAGGTTACCAAAATCAGAGGACTGCAGCAGAGGGCAGAGTCTTGGAATGAGCAGGAGAACGATGAGACTCAGACTAGGAATCTGTGACAGATGAAACTGGGTGAAAGGGGACACATCAAAGAGCGCAGCGATTGGAGATCATCAACATACAGGGCATGATACCGAGGGAGAACAGAATACCAGATAATTCCGCGTATTTGATTAAATGTGTGTAGAGATTTAAATCAGCTTTTGTGTTGCACTTGCGCCCTCCTGTTAGAATAGCTGCGACAAAAAATTGCATATGAAAAATATTCGTTCATATATACACTTTATTAATCTGGGACAGAGATTTAGTACAGGGAGAATAATGGAAGAATAAAGGTATATGGATAATGTTTTCAGAAAGGGATTTGATTGTTGAAGAGAGATTGTTGATAATGGTGGAATGAAGAGTGGGAGGAGATGTAGCCTATCATTAATTGATTGGATTGAAAGTAAGAATTTTTGTTTGTTGTGGATGGATTAGGCGAGGTTTAGAATGCTCTGATTTTGATTAAGGATACAGAGAGAGTTCAATACTGAGAAAGAGCATATGATTAATTGTATGGGCTTCATTTTAAAAATCCAGAATGGGATCACTGGGGTATCATGTCCTCGAAGATTTAATATGAAAGAAATGGATGGAAAGGGAACAACAGGGCTTGCAAGTCAGAGGTAAGTGCCAAAGATCAACCTGTTGCTGGTGAGACTTCTGTGAAGAAATATGAAGTGGCTGTTGCTTTGAAAGTCTTCCGGTCGCTGCTCGTGCTTATTCCCCAGTTAGTTGATTAATTTGACACTATACGATGTCTTGTTTTTCTGTAGACTAAGCTTAGCGTAACGTAATCTCTCTCTCTCTCTCTCTCTCTCTCTCTCTCTCTCTCTCTCTCAGGCTCTTCGTTGGGCGAGATGGTAGAGTTGTGGCCTAGCACTCGCTAGGCCCGAGTTTGACTCTCCGGCCGACTAATGAAGAGTTAAAGGAATTTATTTCTGGTGATAGAAATTCATTTCCCGCTATAATGTGGTTCGGATTCCACAATAAGCTGTAGGTCCCGTTGCTAAGTAATCAATTGGTTCTTAGCCACGTTAAATAAGTCTAATCCTTCGGGCCAGCCCTAGGAGAGCTGTTAATCAGCTCAGTGGTCTGGTAAAACTAAGGTATACTTAACTTTTCTCTCTCTCTCTCTCTCTCTCTCTCTCTCTCTCTCTCTCTCTCTCTCTCTCTCTCTCTCATATGTGATGATGAAACGCTGTTAACTAGAACTCACTGAGGTTAATGATATCTTTTTGCGGGAGAAGGGAGTTTCCATTTCAATCATGACGACAGGGAAAAATAGAGGAAGCGAAATGGTATTTTTCTTTTCCCGTCTTTAAGGAAATGAAAGACAACGGCGGTTTCCCTGAGTTACATCTTCTTCTTTAAAGAGTTCAGATCGACACGAAAAATTATTCTAACTACAAATTATTAGCGAGTGGCAAAATTTTCTCTCCAGGGGTTGGGATTTGTCGTTACTTCTTTTAGAGCTAGGAGTTTTTCTTATTTCCGAGTTTTGAACAAATCTCTAGGCTGCGAATGGGTACCAGTGTCAGCTGGGAACAAGAATAGCCCTGCATCCTTATCTTGTTCCCAGCTGGCACTGGTACCCATTCGCAGCCTGTTCAACTGGTGGGTTGCAGGCTAAGGGTCGAACCATAGACCTGGTGACTGTGAACCCAGTACTCTGCCCCTGTATAAGTATGCCGACATGTATATGTCTGGTCGGGTAATGATATAGAAAGTAGTGAGATATGACAGGAATATTGGAAGGGAAAGAGCAATGAGTTGAGAAAAAGGAGTTGGTGTGTTGATCACAGCTTCTCAGAAATAATTTATATGAGAAATTTCAGATTAAAAGAACACAGCATTATTTGGCATCCATGAACCCAAAAAAACTTTATAATAAAATCGCTAGAGAGAAAAGATGGAGCATATTGAATATGCATGATACTGATGATAAAATGTTGAGAGTAATTAAAAGTTTTTACGACGAAAGCAAAGTGTGTGTTGAAATGTGTAAGCAGGATATTGACTGGTAGAACGTCTGGGACAAGGGTGTGCTATGCCTCCAAGGTTTTCGTGATATCTATATGATTGCCGCCAATTTTCGTTATCTATAGGATTGGAAGGATGCACTAGAGTGTTTTGAGATGGTTTGGTTATGTGATAAAAACGGAGAACCATAGGTTGATGATAAGCATGTTTAATTCAAAAGTATTATGAGAAAGGAAGAGAGGAAGGGCTAGAAAGTGCTGTGTAGATGGGCAGAAGAGGTATGGGAAGCGAAAGTACAGTATGTGCAAGGTTGATATGGCCAAGGTCTAGAGAATACAAGGTCTTCCTATGCGCAGGGGTGGGGTGGGGGGTTTAAGAAACGTGACGTCATGCGGTCTCTTCCTTTCTCCTCTGCCCAATTGCTCAAGCACTATGCAAATAGGGAAACTTTTCTCCTGTTTCCTTGTTGTCTCTTTTTAATATCAGAAATTATGTTGATCATATTCATTCCTATATGTATATTCATCCAAATGTGTGAACGCTAAATCAGGATAGCAAAATTGAGGAGTTAGCGGCAGTTTTTTAAAGTTAGGAATTAGACATTTATGCTGTAACTGAAACAAGATTAAATGAAATCAATAAATTTGATTTGGAGAATTATTTGTTTGTTGACGTTTGGCCGACGGGATAGATTGCATTGTCAGGGAGTAGGATTGCTGTTGGGATGCAAGGCAGAGAAGGCTGTTGTACGCACGGTTCACGTCAAATCATGGTAAACTCAGTCTGTTTGTGTGTTATGCACACGCTAATGAGGCACCTAATGAAAGGAAAGACACATTTTATGGAAAGTTGCAGGAAGGAATAGGAAGAGTTGCTGGACATGATGTTTTGATTTGTATTGGAGACTTCAGTGCAATAATGGGCTGCTCGAAGGAGGGATTTGAGGCTTGTATGGGTAAGATGGGGTCGGTGGTAGGATGAGTGGAAATGGAGTAAGGTTTGGAAGTTTCTGTCTTCCAAATGACTTAGTCTTGGGGGCACACTTTTTCACCATCACAATATACACAAGACGATTCGGGTGTCACCGTGTGGAAAATGTAATAACAGATTGATCATATTGTTTTTAGTAAAAGGCATAGAAGCTCTTTGCTAGATGTTCGTGTTAATCGGGGAGCAGATATTGGTAGTGATCATCAGCTCAGCGTTGCAAAAATAAGACTTAAGCTAAAAAGTCACAAGAAGGAAATACCTGTTGTTGGTAGGTGCTCAGAAGGGAAAGAGAGGAAAAGGAGGAATTTAGAATAGAATGCAGAAACAGGTTTTTGGTGCTGGAAACATTGGACGAGGGAGGGAGGGGGAAGTGTAGATGAGATGTCGGAGATGCGAATAAAGCTGTGCATGAGTCTGCTGGTTGTACGATCAGAAGAAGACTCAGATTGAGGAAAAGATGTGGATGTCTGAGGAAACATGGTATATGATCAACAAGAGAAGTGAGGCAAAATTTAGGAGTGAGATGCATTTTGTTAATGATGAAGATTTTGAATTAGCAAGAACTAAGTACTTGAGTTTGGATTCAGAAGTTAAAAGGCTCACTAAGAGAGATAAAAGAAGATCTATTAATGAAAAGGTTGCGGAAACTGAAAAATTAATGAATAAAATGGGTCAGAGTCAAAGGATAGCATATCAAGCAATTGGAGAGCTGAGTGGCAGTGCTGGTAAGTGTAAGGATATGCCAGTCGGGGATATGGAAGGTAATTTATTGACCAAAAATTTTGAAATCAGAAATAGATGGAAAGAGCACATTGAGACAGTTCTTAATAGACCAGTCCCCCCCGAAGAGGATATACCGCCTGCTCAGGAAGATTTAAATATTGATGAAGGCGAGATCGGGCTAGAAGTAGTAGCTAAGGCAATAAAACAGTTGAAGAATTATAAGGCACCTGGAGAGGATGGTTTATTCCCGGAAATGTTTCAAGTGGAGGAAGATGGATTAGTATTTATCTTGAAGATGTTATAGATTCAGTGAGATATGAGTGACAGAGATAATACTATCAGGTTGGAAGAATGGTGTGATCATTAAAGTTCCAAAGAAAGGAGATCTGAGTAGGTGTGGTAATTGGAGGGGAATCACTGTCTCCTGTAGCCTTGAAAAGTTTCAGTAGAGTATTGTTGAATAGGTTGGAGCCAGTGGCTGATGGTACTCTGAAGGATGAACGGGCCGGTTTTAGAAAGGGGCTGGGTTGCAGTGATCAGATCTTCATAGTTAGGCAAAATGGAAACTCCGTTAAATCTTTTTGTTGATTTTGAAAAGGCCTTTGATAGTATTTCGAGACGGACTATGGGGAAAATCATGAGGCTTTATGGAATACCGGAAAAGTTTGTGAGTGTTATGAACATGCATGAGGGCACACCTTGTAAAGAGATGGTTGATGGTTGTTTGAGTGATCTATTTGAAGTTAAGTCTGGTGTGATTCAGGGTGGCATTCTGTTTCCTCTGTTGTTTGTATTGGTCGTAGATTACGTTATGAGAAGGGTTAAAAGAGAAACAAATGCAGGTACACTCTGGGAAGAAAATGGGAAACTTATTGACTTAGATTATACTGATGATATAGTTTTGATCTGCGAGGGACCAGAAAAGCGAGTGCTGGATTGTCCAGTGAATGAAGGTCGAAAGGTTGGTTTGGTTATAAATAGTGGAAAAACTGAAATCATGAATGTGAATATTGAAAATGCACAGGATTGTCTTATTGAAGGCATGGTTGTCAAGCAAGTGGATAAGTGTAAATATTTAGGTACTTCTGTGCTCAGAGAACCATCCTTATCTACATAGATAAGGATGGTTCTCTGAGCACAGAATTTATGAAAAGATTAAAAAAAGCTCATCAGGCAACGGGAATGCTTAAAAATATTTGGAATAATATAAATTTTTCTGTGCATACAAAAATCAAAATTTATAAGATAATGGTTAGGAGTATTTTGATTTATGGGCATGAGTCATGGTACAGCACAGCGAATAAGGCGCCCAGAAGAATATTAGGAATTAATTGGAAAGATAGGATATCAAATAGTAGAATTAGAGAAATAACAGGGGTGCAGCCGGTCAATGAGTATGTTAGGTTCTCACACTGGAAGTGGCTAGGCCATGTGTATAGAAGAGAGGAAATAGCACGAGATACATCAGGGTGGGTTGCCCTTGGTAGAAGAGGTAGAGATAGGCCAAAGGAGACTTGGTTGAGGACAATGAGGTGGGAAGCAGGAGATGAGTGTTGGGGAGATCTTGAGGAGTTAGCCCAGGACAGAATGTGGTGGCATGAGTTCGTCGAGGCCCTATGCAACCCCGTGGGTGCCACAAGAATAGAGCGATTGATTGATTCATCCAAATAATTAAAACAAGGGTTTAAAAACGAGAAATTGACATTTTTCACTTATATACAACTCTTAAATACACATATACATAACGTTAACAATTATGTTACCAACTTTTTCATTTTGTTGACCATTCTTTTTTGAGAAGCTAATGTCCCTATTCAATCTGCAAATCCTGAAAAATGTGTGGCAACGAACAGAAAATTTAATTACCTCTCAAGGTAATGGAATGCAATTGTTTATCGCATCATTCATCTCGTTTATGGTACCTTTTCTGGTTTTAGGTATTTTTCCCTGTGATAACAAATGAACATCTTTTCCATCGATTTTCAATGCTCCAAAAATTCGGGTCGAGGTTTCATTATCTTCTCATTTGTTCTACTTATGTTGCCAAGCCTTGTGCCATCTCCTTCTGTGCTTTGGTTCCTAGAAAATCATACTCGGGAAACTTACGGGACATGAAACCACCCACGTATTCCAACCCTCCTCCTTCCATGGGAAGTTCTTGAGGTGCAAGTGTCTAGTAACTTTTCTACTCTTAGTATGAGTCTACAAGTTGAGAACGAACCTTTATTGTAAATCTGCGAGAGAATAAAAGTAAACCAGTCTCAGTTTCAGATTATATTCCATACTCTATCTCATGAAACCAAAAAAAGAGTTTTATTTCGTAATCCCAAACTCCTTGAATAATTTTCAAGGAAGTTTTTTGTATCAAATGGACTGGATGAAATCCCCTGCGATTCAGCTTAAGGTACTTTTAAATTGGCACTGCCAGAGGCGCAGAAATAGCCCTTAAGTAAAGACGGGTCGACCTCCCAGGGATCCTTTTCATCTCCCATGGAATGACAAGTGGAAGTTCAGGAGTCCACGTGGACTGAAGACGCCATCCAGGACTCTGTCATTAAAGGCTGATAAGAGAATTCGTATTCAGGGAAGGTTTTCTCTCTTTGCTGAGTGAGGACGATGAGTGACGAAGTAGTAGTTCTGCTGTTGAAAAAAAAAAAAAAAAAAAAAAACAGGATCCACAACCAAACACACACACAGACACACACACACACACACACAGGCACTTTTGTATTATATTTGCGAGGACGTGAGAGAAATGGAGCCACACTTCTAAAGAAACGCGTACACGAGGGATCTTACATAATAGTTTCATACAAATCAGCGTCGAGGACGAATCCGGGACAGCGATACACCAAAATCTCTCGTTCAGATTCACGCAGTTAAGTTTTTCAAGAAGAAAAATAATATAACAGAAAAAAAAGAGTTGCCATTCAAGAATTATATATTCTTGAATGAGGATTTATATTTACCTTTTCCATATGGCGATTTAGGCAAATATGTTACCTTAAAAATTATCATAGGATTCTTTATGATGCGAATTGCACATTCGCGAGTTTGTGTTTTGTATTGATAAGTGATAAGGTATCCCGTCGGTTACTTCTAAAATAGAGGCTGATGAGATGGGCAATTCAGTCCCCTCAACTGGCCCAGGCCCGAAAATAAGAGAGGGGCTTAACAGTCCTAAGAAATGATATACCTATGTCTGTTAAAGGACGGAGTCCTATGATAAGAATATAGAAGCAGGAAGAGAATACCAAATCTTAGCAATAAAGGGAAATGAAATCTGGGAAGGGTTCCATTTATGAAATTCACATTTGGTGTCTTTAGAGTTTATCAAAGTTTTCTTCACGTAGAAGCGGGTTACTCAGTTCCACTTATTTTAATTTCTTAGAAGGCCAAAGCTTATGGAAATTATAACAGTCAAAAGTGGACACTTTTGCCCATGACTTGTACAGCCTTTAGTTGCCGCTCTTTGATAAATTTCATGTAAAATCACCTTTGCAAGAGACGTCTTCGAAAGCACGAAAGAGCCATAGCTAAACTGGTTGACGGAGTCAGATTTGTTGGAGAATGATGTATTAAATAACAAGACCACACTTGAGTATTCTCCAAAAATTTTGTTTAGCATTGATCATAACTTGCTCTGTTATATTCATAATCTCTCTGATGTCTTACCACCATGGAATACCGTAATTGATGCCTGGCGCTAATTTTAAGCTCACTCAGCGGCTCTGCCACTGATAAATGTATTATAGTAACAGAATTTATCACGGAAAAGATTTTGCTTTCATTTAATAGAATTATATTAGGCACGTGCCCATCCATCCGTTAACCTGTTGACTGTTTTTATTGATGATTATTTTACACGTCAAGTCTTTCGTTCTTTTACCCGTCATTAATTGTTGATGTACACAAGTACTCCTTTCTGCTGACTCATTGCTGAAGTGCCCTTGCTGACGGAGAGGACGGTGATGAGAGAGATGCTCGAGGAGACAACTCCCGCCCCCAGGGACTTTACGGAATGGACTGAAACACACAATTTAGGCCTAAGGCCAAGCGATGGGACCTGTGAGGTCATTCAGCGCTGAAACGGAAGCTGACACTAAAAAGGCTTAAAAGGTGTACCAGGAGGAAAACCTCGCAGTTGCACAATGAAACGGTTGTTAGGAGTGCATGGAAAGTAAGATGGAAGAAAGAGAATTTGAAGGGAGGTACAGTAAAAGGAGTGACAGGTGTTGCAGATAGGGGCTGAAGGGATGCTGAAAAGAACCTCAGGGTAATGCCCCCAGTGCACTGCTTGAGGTGGACTGACAGCACTATACTCCTACGGGGCGGGGTGACGTTACGTACCTTCAAGAATATCGGATTTAGGTTACATCATTCAGCTGCCTTAGTAAGAACTAGTGGCGGGAGAGACTGGCCCTGGGCTGAACGACGGCAAGTCTAAATGTGGTGTTCATTTCCTGTCAACTATCATTTTTATACACAAAAAATATAAACACACTGCATTTATTTTGTAAATATTTTTTATCAATTTATCTTTCATTGGTTTATCGCTCTGTTATTTCATCTAAGTGTTTGACTTTTAACATTAGACATATTTCCCCTTAGTTTTCTGAAAAGAAAACTATAGTGCCGGCTTTGTCTGTCTTTCCGCACTTTTTTCTGTCCGCACTTTTTTCTGTCCGCACTTTTTCTGTCCGCCCTCAGATCTTAAAAACTACTGAGGCTAGAGGGCTGCAAATTGGTATGTTGATCATCCTCCCTCCAATCATCAAACATACCAAATTGCAGCCCTTTAGCCTCAGTAGTTTTGATTTTATTTAAGGTCAAAGTTAGCCATGACCGTGCGTCTGGCACCGCTATAGGTGCCAACAACACAGGCCAGCACCGGGCCGTGGCTGAAAGTTTCATGGGCGGCGGCTGTGAGTTTCATACAGCATTATACGCTGTACAGAAAACTCGGTTTCGCCGAAGAAACTTCAGCGCATTTTCTACTTGTTGATGATTGGTTTGACTGACAAGCTACTGTGTGTGCTTGTGTATTCAACAGAATGACTGATTTGTTACTGAAGTGGTTATGTTGGTTTCATCATGATCTCGACTAACATCTTGGCTGTTGAGATGTTAAATGTCTTACTTATAATATATTAAGACATTCACACACACACACACACACACACACACACACACATGGTGAAGGAGAGCGAGAAACTTCTGTTAAAAATAACTGCAAGTCCACAACCAGTTAAAATTAAGCTACGCAAAAAGTCAGGAGGTTTGTGTTTCATCTGCCGTAATGATGAGCCAGTGAAGAAACTTGATTCACACGTGCATGGAGAGTGATTCTAGAGGATTATAAAAAAAGTAGCCGTAAAAAGGAAACTAGATACACAGACTTGAACAGAAGGTTCCAGGGCAAGTAAATAAATATCACAAGCAACATCACAGATGATGAATATGTTTCTACAGAAGATAAGCTGTGATAGATGAGGGCAGTCGCCATGTCGCTTAAACAATGATCAGTTGATTATTGGCGCGTTTGTTCATTCTTGTTCCTCCTCCTAGGTCATGCTTTTTCTTTATCGTGGAATAATTGCATTATTTTGTTTCGTATTCTGGAATACGACCTGTACTCCTGGAATGGATTCATATTATGTAGGCTTTTATGTATAAGCCATGCAATTTCAAAAAGTATCCAATAAACTTTTTATTAACAATTTTCAACATTACGATAAAAAAGTTCTGACTAAAGGTCATTAAAGTCCTGAAGCTCTATCTTTGTAATGGTGTGGTTTTCTTTTCCAACTTTGCAGTAGCTTACTTTAAAAAACAGAACGAGAAGAGTTGAGCCATTAGACCCGAATGACAACCAAATTGCCTTCTGTACTGTGATTTTGGCAGAAACTGTTCTGTCAGTCATTTTGACGAGTTTATAGTTCTTAATATGACTAAACCTGTTTTGCGAAAGTACGTCTCATGTCCTGGAAAATCCAGGGAGCTG
Source organism: Macrobrachium rosenbergii (assembly GCF_040412425.1). Lineage (NCBI taxonomy): Eukaryota > Metazoa > Arthropoda > Malacostraca > Decapoda > Palaemonidae > Macrobrachium > Macrobrachium rosenbergii. The sequence continues at coordinate 54,074,715 of NC_089794.1, read as the reverse complement.
GACAACATGGACTTGTACTGTATATACGACACAGGGAATGTCTTTCAAGATAAGGAAAAATTAGCTATCATTTTGTGTCCAAGAAGATACAAAGGGAATTTTCAGGAGAAAAACATGGATTATGAGGGAAACAGCTCAGATAGCCATATGAAGGGCAGTTCAGTCATATAAATGTACGGAACATCAAAGAACCGAGAGCAATCAAACTTTTTTTTTTATTTTTTTTTTTGATAACCAAGGCAGTTCATCGTGTCAAAATCGCCATCCATTTGTTTTCATTGAGACTTTTTTTAACGTGGTGTGGTCTTATTTTCCTCCGTTTTAGGAAACTTTTCAGAATGTCAGGATTTTGCAGAAAGTGGACCCGAAACCCGCCCCACACACACACACACACACACACACACAAACAAAACAAAACAAAAATTAACGTAGGACCAGTCCAATCTACAGGGTGCCCCACAAAAAAATAAAATACAGGAAATTTTATTAGAGTTGATTTGATTGTTGGAAACCGAAAACAGTTCTTGTTAACAGAAACATTGTTGAAAGAGAACAAAAACACAAATGTTAGATGTTGTGTTCAAAGCGCTTTCCGTGGGCAGCTGCACGACGACGTAGACGGTCTAGCCAACTTCCAGTCGCCCTTTGGATGACTTCAAGCGGGATATTGTTCCAAGCAAGGCTCCATCAACAGAGTTTTCAAGGACTGTATGCCTGTGACCTCTCTCCTCCGTGATTGAAATTGATGTCACAGTAAACCCCACGTGGTAAAATCCATTACGCTGAGATCTGGACTTTTTGAGGGCTTCGTTAGGTTCAATGAAGTCAGGGGTATTGGCTCTGAGCCAGGCAAGGGTGTGTAAAACACACAATGTAGATCTAAAATTTCTAGTTTTTTCTGGGGCATCCTGTAAATGACGATAAAAAAAAGATACTAAGAAGGAGGATTTGAGATGAGATTCACAAACCTCCGAAGAAATAAAGAATAAACAAAATTGGATAGGGAAAATTCCAAAACCTTGGGACACCAAGGAAGAAACTCGCTGAACATATTTTGGGATTATTCTCCTTCATTCAGTACTTTTTAGAAAACGGTATTTTTTAATTACTTTCCTTATTAATTTACTTTTTGATTTATATTTATGTACGTCGTCGACAAACCTCCTAGTTAATTTCTTTTCATAAGGTTCAGATGATACTTGAGGTCACATGCCTCTTCAACGCTTGTTCTTGAAGATATTTGGTCGTTTGGATTTCGTATTTATGTCAGCCGAGACTTTTATAACCTAAGTTAGATGAAAAACATTCTAACGTCTGCTTGACATCACTATCTATATCGGCCATTCCTTTGTATTGCGATTTCTCAGGAAAATTTTGTATTTTACTGTCTTTTCGTCTCCAGTGTCTATATAAGTCTAAATCGTCTCCCTTCAACTTCACTGGAAGAGTTTTTGTTTGGCGATGTCCCTCGTCAGGATCTTACCAGACTCCATTCGGAAGAGAATACGATATTATCTCCCGTACTAATACGTATCTAGATTGGCTTATTACCGTCATCCTCAACGCAGCTGTGGGATAAACAAGAGCCTGTGCGGTTCCCAAATGCTGATGCAAATAAACAACGGGTCTTCTGATACCCATCAGCAAGTGCGTTTATGACTCGTAAACGTTTTACCGTAAATATAGTGAGAATTTGTTGCTGATTTTAGTTCTTATCTGTTATGATATTACCTGAGCTGTAATTATAATTTTACAAAATAAAATAGAAATATGAGAAAAAAACACGTATAACTTGGTAAAATTAACATATTTTTACGATTGTCGTTTGGAAATATTCACTTTCAACTTTCCCTGGAAGGTGCATAAAATTTTTTTGAATATTTTTCTTATACCATGTGCAAATGCATAGCTTCCTTCTTCCATTGATGTCTTTTTTTTTTAATTGGCCATTCTTAACGATCAAATATTGGCTCCAGTCATTCACCGAACCCTGACTGAAGGGAAGGGGGTCCGATGAAATGAAGAATTAAAGAGGAGAAAATCAAAGTGATCGAGCGCCGCTGCTGAGAATGAGGGCTGGGAAATGAAGAAATGAGGGCTGGGAAATGAAAATGAAGCTCAAATGTGCAGTGATTGAGGACAGTGATAATGGGTTTTATTTCCTAATGGTGGTCACTGATAAATTTAGTATGGAAAGAGGGTTATTGACCAGAGGGGAATTTCTATCAAACATGAATAAAGGCTGCAATATCATCCTTTATATGTTTTATAAATCACTGGACAGAGAATTTAATGTCACGAACAATGTATGAGGTGCTTTGATAATGGTACAGTTTTTGTTTATTATAAAAAATTATAATCATACAATTAACTGGACAAGTTTAGAAAAGCGGTCTTTTCCAATATTATGTTAAAAGAGATGTAATCAAGCTTATGAAAGTTTGAATAAGGATATGAATATCAGCCTAGGAATGTATAAACTTGATCCATTTATTGCAAAAGAAATATGTTGTTATGCCTGGTCTAAATGACAACAAGCCGATGCGCGTGTTGCTTTCAGCTAAGGTCCTTTATTCCCAGAGGATGTGGAGCAGCCTCCCAGAGGATGGCGCTGGAACTTCAGAAGTTCAAGCGAAAATGCAATGCATTTCTACCCTAATAATATTCTTCTTGCAATTTAATACACTTTTATCTATTTATCTATTATTTTTTTTTTTAATAATTAGTATCTCCTCTTTCTGTATTCCCCTTACTTCCTCTTGCTTCTTCCTAATGAGCACCATATTCTTTGGAAGCTTGAATTTCAAGTCAGTGGCCCCTGTGTGCTTGTTTCATATGAATAGGTTTCAGCTACTGAATAATAATAATAATAATAATAATAATAATAATAATAATAATAATAATAATAATAATAATAATAATCCAAGTTGGGCGTCCTTCGAAAACAAGATTAACAAATAGCATATACTCAGAGGCTGTCAATACAGCTCCACCTACTCTTCCCCGAGGGCAAGGCCTTTTTTACCGTTTGTGTGTTCCATTATTAGTTTCCTAATAACATCAGCGAGACTGAGTTGACAGCCATCCACCAAGGAGGGCTAAGAAGCAAGAAGGTGACCTGCTTCAATTCGTAGGATAAAAGGGGGTTTGATGAGGGTTTCCCATGGGGAAAAGAATGTGGCAGCAACGGAACAGATCCTTGAAGGATCCTGTACGAGATCGTGAAAAGAGATTATAATATTCAGTGATCCCAAACCCGTGCTGAATTCCATGTGCCAGCAGGCTGTTACTCTTTGAAAAATCTGTATGCGGTGATTAATCTTTCATATGGCAGATGAAACAGGTAAAATGGACCGGGGAAAATAGGCTTTGGGAGGAAGGAACTTGTTATAACATCTACACAAAGGAAAACAGTATCTCAGTTATAACAATAAAAGGCATCGTCTGAAATGGTAAATTTCCGGTAGTCATTCATCGAACTCCAATGTTTAACTTTAAGCATCACTATAGATAGACAAGAGTGAATCAAACTAATCAACAGCTTTACAAATATTGTAGTTCAGAAGTTAGAATTAAACAAATAGGATTCAAATGTATTAATCTGAAAAAGTAATTAACAATGTCCTCAATGGCGCGCGGAAGTTTTCTGTGAATGTATTTTTTGTTTTAAGTAAATAATTCATTTCATGAATTACAATTTAAAGTTTTTTTCAGTATTTTTGAACGTTACAGGGTGATTTTTTTTATATTTTAGAAATGTCCTTTTATGTAAGGTTTTACGTTGTGGTTAGGAAAAATATAGCAGAATAGTAAAAATTTCACGGGAAAGCCCAGAGAAATGAATATTGTACTGAACTTTCCCCTTGGTGTGTGCTATTTAATTTTCAATTAATATTAGGTTATCGTGGCAATCATAGGTACATTAATTTACAGACTAACAAACAACTGATTGAACGCAATCGCTAATATTACATGGAAAATATTGAGGTATATCATTCAGCCATACAAATTATATGACTTTCGTCCCTCAAACTGTCATTTCGATCCATCGGAAACATTTTGGGTCAACTGGTGGCACTTGTGACGCTCTCTTCAAGTGGTTACGAAGAGGAGGAGCAGCTGCTATTGATGAGATCTTTATTTCATCAAAGAATATCTGCGCCCAGTAACAAGAACGAAACTCCATTACTGAATTTAACTTAGCGCTGTGGGCGCATTTCACCAGCGTAATGTACCGTCAAGTACTCGAGTACTTTCAACGGTGTTTAACAGCTTTTTTTTAGAAGGGAAAACCGTCAGAGGCAGATGCTCACATGAGGCTGTTAAGAGTAGTAGAACCTTTTCTTGGCTCATCGGAAGGGGAGTTAATTAATACGGGACATTACTTCCACTATCTATTGAAGTGCTTATACTACTTTTCTGAAGTAGTTGCCTCAATGGAGCCCCAGGAAATGGGGGAAACAGTTGGCTTTCATTACGTTTTATTTTCATCGTGCAAAAGATGTGTGTTGGTGCACTTGGCATTAGTGTGTATAGAATATGCAGTGTGTTCATGCCTGTTTATCTCATACATTTTCAATGCTTCCACGGATTACAAAAGTTTTATTTTCCTTACACGTATATATACCTAAAGTATCCATACTAGGTACAGCATGCAGCAAAATACGTGTGACCTGATTTCAGTGACTTTCGTTCGAAAATCACTAACTGGCAACTCTTACCTTCTTCACATTTCTAATGACGCCAAGTTGCAACGACGAAACATTTTGCAACTTCGCTCAAAAAAAGACACAGCTCACTAAGCATGGTTTTAAAGTATCAGTGTGTGTTTTTATCAAAATATCAGCTAGATCATTACAAAAACATTAACAGTAATTTTTAATTTGGTAAATATGAAAAGACGTAAATACGTAATGAATTTTACTTCTTAGCCACCATAGTAAAGTATTTAACGTAATGAACGTATCAGAGATGTAGTTGCGGGCGTGGTCTAACCAGACGTCAACTGTTTAAATGCCTCAGCTTGCCTCCCTTCGCCTTACCCGTAGGCCAAGTGCACTTCGCTCTTCTCGATTATATCATTCTTATGAAGCCTATAGGCCTATGAAGAAAATAATGACGGAAGTATACCGCACCAAGACTGTGGAGGAATTTCACAAATCCTGCTTTATGGTCTTACAGACACCCTTTATAAGCTACAAAGATTTGATAACTATGTATTGTTGGTATCTGAAATATAGCTTGGTATGTTATAAAGCCAATAGCAAAGGCCTAGACCCCAGAGCCATTTTATTATTATTATTATTATTATTATTTATAATACGTTGCTGTTGTCGTCAATCTCCAGAATCTACACACAATAGGAGTGGCTGATAATGTCCGACCTGATTAAGCCTTCCATTCCTAAAGTAAAAGTAAAATAAAAATGTAGAATTAATGATATTTCTAATAGCGAAAATTACTCTCCACCTCCCTCATTTATTTATTTATTTATTTTTTCCTTGAAACTGAAGAAACCCCTCGGGGGACTAGACCCATGTATCCTTGGCTATAGCCTAAGCTATGACTTGGAATAATATATTGTAAGGATCGAAATCATGAACCTGATTAACATTTGCTTTATACACAAAACTACAAAAGCGAAAGGAAGTAATAACTATGAATTCATATACCAAATGCATCAGCTTTTATCATTAGACTATAATTATTCTCTTAACTTTTCTTTTTCACCCCATCACGACGTCCTCTTTCACTGCTTCATTGTATCCAGACTGACGGTTCCACGACTCACGGGAGTCACGGTGAGCCGAGGGATTCATGCTACAGTAACGTTTTCCGTTTTCTTTCTGAAATATTATTGTAGCATGAATTTTTTTTTTCACTACCCAATATATTTCAATGATAAGATTCTACATAACAAGTAACCAACTTTTCCTCATACAAGAACGTTTACAAAGTAAAATATAAGATTTAATACTAAGTGGCAACTTGAGAACAACACTTCTCCAGTACAAAAATAAAAAAGTCGCTCGAGTTGTGCTTGCATACTGTACAACAATTTTTTATGGATTACACTTTACTGGATGATATCAGTTTAATTCATGATCGCATAGATTTTCTACGATACTCCGATTACTGGCTCTCATTTGCTTAGTCATCTTTTTGTATATTATCTTATTTACGCTTGAGGTTGCTTTTGATGAATCTTAATGGCTGGGTTAAGCTCTGCTCACATCAGCACTGGCGTGTATAGTAAGTAAGTGCACTAACTGTTAAGGGCCTAAAATGACTAGCTGCATTTTGAGGAGTCTTGGTTTGGGTTTTGGTCGATCCGTATCGCCAGTAGCAAACTTGTCTCACACACAGACCCAGTCCCAAAGTAAATAGCAGTTTTGGTTTCCACCACTGACCGTGATGGTTATCTCCTACCGAGGTGCGACTAGCCTTTCTGGTTTTCTGTAAAAGAAAACTATTGAGGTGGCTTTGTCTGTCCGTCCGCGCTTTTTCTGTCCGCCCCCAGATCTTTAAAACTACCGAGGCTAGAGGGCTGCAATTTGGTATGTTGATCATCCACCCTCCAATCATCAAAGATACCAAATTGCTACCCTCAGTAGTTCTCATTTTATTTAAGGTTTGCCATGGATCGTGCGTCTGGTACCGCTAGAGGTGCCAGATGCCTACGCATCTTCACTTGACCGCATCTGGGGAGCAACTGAGCGCTGCCCCGGTCGTGACTGAGAGTTTCATATTGCAGCACATCGAGAGTTTCATACAGCATTATACGCTGTACAGAATACGTTTTCTTCGGCGCATTTTTTTACTTGTTTTTCTTTTAATTAGTTTTTCCATTAGTAGTTAATATTATTATTATTATTATTATTATTATTATTATTATTATTATTATTATTATTATTATTATTACCAAAAACTGGCAAAAGTATTTGTGAAAAAACCCGAAAGTCAAGATACCAGTTTGTTTCTATGTCATAAAAGGTATACAACAGAACGAATGGTCATAAATAAATTGATAATGGTAGGCTACATACCAAGCACTCAGAACCCGTGCACGGGTCAGACATCGAGCTGAGAATCAAATGTTTGCCTTCATCACAGGGACTCAGATGTTCTGTGAACCCCCATTCAAAAACATTGGTTATTTTGGAGTTATAGAAATTTGACAATGATCGGCAGGGGTTTCTGCCACTACCGCATTTCGCTATTGGTGCAACATTAACACTTTTCCAACATTTACAAGATAAACTCTTCCTGGCTAACTTGACACCGTAATAACCAACTTAGGAACGAAGACATAAGCAGTTTTCGTAAAAAAAATAAAAAAAAAAATGCGCCGAAGTTTCTTCGGCGCAATCGAGTTTTCTGTCCGTGGTTGCCTCAGTCACGGCCAATAAAACTCTTACACCCACCCATGAAACTTAGCCACGGTCCGGTGGTGGCCTATATTGTTGGTTCCTTTAGCGCTGCCAGAAGTACGGTTATGGCTAGCTTTGATCTTGAATAAAATAAAAACTACTAAGTCTAGAGGGCTTCAATTTGGTATGTTTGATGATTGGAGGGTGGATAATCTACATATCAATTTGCAGCCCTCTAGCCCCAGCAGTTTTAAGATCTGAAGGCGGACGGACAGACAGACAAAGCCAGCACAACAGTTTTCTTTACTGACAACTAGAAAGGAAGAACATCCATTTCTGTCCACATCTCCGTGGCCAGAAAATGGAGTATGGAAGAAAATCTTATTTTTATGGACTGAAAAGCTAAACTGTGTGTAATGGTTCTGGGATGTCTAATGGCAATTTAGTACAGTAAATATTTCACTTTTCCAAGTTTTACGATATAAAAAAATACTTTAATGAAATAAAATCTTATATTTTTACGTAGGAAAACCTATTTCCCCTCAATGTTTACGTCAGATCTTTATTTTTATTATAATTCGAGTGTTTCTTAATGCATTATTATTATTATTATTATTATTATTATTATTATTATTAGTAGTAGTAGTAGTAGTAGTAGTAGTAGTAGTTGTTGTTGTTGTTCTCTTTTCTTTTTTCTGTGATTTTATGAATTTTGATAGAATATACCCGGGGGACTGTTAATTAATGTTCTCGCAAATGTTTGACCTTGACTGACTTTTAAAGGTCCCCTAGTTAATTTCAAGGCCAAAATATTAGAATTTATCCAGATATTTTGATCCTAGTCATAGTTTTGAAAGCCAGAAGTGAAATTTATAGGCTAAAAATTTGTTTTCCCTTGAAAGCTCTCTCTCGCGCTCTCTCTCTCTCTCTCTCCAAGAATTATTTCAAGTAAACGAGCAAGGAGACTACACCTTTTCACCCTCAAATAAAAAAAAAAAAAAAGAATTTCTTGTTTAAAAAGTTGAACTTTTTAAAAAAAAAATGGACTTTCATATTAAAAAGGTGACTTGCAAATTAAAAAAAGTTGAAGTTCAAATTAAAATAGCTGACAGTCAAGTTAAAAAAGTTGACTTTCAAATTAAAATATTTGGATTTCAAATTAAAAATGTTGACCTTTAATTTAAAAAAGCTGGATTTCAAATGTTAAAAATTGACTTTCAATTTGAAAAGGTTGACATGAAAGTCAAATTACATTTCCCCCGGCGGGGGGGCAACCCGTATTTAAGTCCGATCCGTCCGCACTTGGGTAGGGGGTCGAGGCGAGGCTCTTGCGAGCCATGAGGCCCTTTCAGCGCCTGTGTTGACACTTCGGTTGGCCATGTGCTGTAAGGTGGTTCCTTGCTTCCCTCCTCAAGCCTTGCCACTTGGAGGTGGTGACCCCACTACACGCCTCTGCTGTATTTGCGCTGCAAGCGCTGAGGAATCGGAAGGGTGCAACTCCAGGAAGGAAGGAAGGCTTGCCAACCCTACCAAGGGGTGCTTCTATTAAATGGAGGGACCCTTGTTTGTCCACAGTTAACCACATCTTTGCGCAGGGGTTGTAGGGGCCCGTGACGGGTGTCGGGAGGCGGGATCGAACCCGCGAGCTGTTGGTTGGCAAGGCGACGCTCTAACAAATGAGTCTAAATGAATCCCAATTTAAAAATAAATAAATATATAAATGTCTGATAGCATATCCCAGGCTCATTTTTGGAGCTGGTTGCATTCCTTAGCAGACGGTATGAATTAGCATTACTTACAAGCGCACAATTACATAAAAATAATAAATAAAAAAAAGCGTGGGAGTGCAATGTTCTTAAATAATACATTTGAATTTGAGGCTTTTATTATCGTCAAGTATCATCTTTGCAGAGAGAAAAAAAAAGCTAATATCCCTACTCTTTTTCTTTGTAAGGCATCCTATGGTAATCAGGTCAGTTATTATTTACAAAGGGAAATAAAAACAATGTCCAATTATAATTATAAATCAATATGAATTACGCTGTTCAATGAAAATCAGAAAGATAACATAGTATGGTAACTCCTTATAAATTTAAATGACAAAAGTACCTCACTTACAGGTATTTCTTATATTTTTATAAGAATTATAACATCAATAATAGAGAAAGAGATCTAAGTAAACTATGATGCATTACATGTCAGTATAAATGTAGGCCTACTCAAAATTACTGCAAACTCATTCGGTTATCACCCATGTCTAAGTCCTTCATCTGCATTGCACCAGGAAAATGTTTTGTTGCTGCACTTGGTTGCAAGTTTCCAGGCAAAGCATAGGTATGATGCTGGTAACAGCCTTATCAATGCGGCCTCCTAGGAACTGCATGCGGCACTCCGTCTGCGTTATGCCAGCGGGGCTTCCATGGCGGCTTTCGTGACACTCCGGCATTCTTCTGTTGGATTTAGCGGAGGACTGTAAGGACTCCCACGTACTATTTCTATTCCCTCGAACTCCTCTTCTTCTGCAACGCATTCAATGCCAGGATGAACAGGTGCATTGTCACACACAACAATAATGTTGGAGCGAGGCCCCGTAATTGTGCGTAGCATTGTTCGTAGCCATTCCTGGCAGATACCGTTGGCCTCTGCTACAGCTTTGCAGTCCTGGTCATTCTCAGCGGCCGTTATGATTCTATTTGTTGATTTGCTTTTTGCGTAGATTTAAGTGTACTTCCCTCGCTTGGTGACAGTATTCACCCCTCTCTTCTTTATTATAGGGCGTCATCAGTGGTTGGGGTATAATCTTCATCGGAACAACTTGCAACTGTAGTCATCCTAACCTAGTAGAAAAACGAATTAAATAAATATAAGAATAACACATCATTGAAAATGAAAAAGTTGGTAATATTGCTAAGATTAAATTTGCAGAAATACCTTGAGCCTCTGCAATGTAACAAACCCGATAATCTACAATGTATAACTAATATAGCCTATTGGCTGTACTTGGCTCGCTAAAATTGAATGCAGATACTACATATATTATGAAGTATAAAAACACTGGTACAACGACGGTTGATAGTAATTGCCTAATCTAATAGAGCCTCTTTGCTGCACTTTATATTATACCTGCAATATATCATTCAAGGACACTGAACTCGAAGCATAAGCAACAAAGAAACATAAACAAGAGGTGAAATGGCAGTCAGAGACTGCAAATCTCCGCCACGCCACTTGAGTCTGTGTCTGTTACTTCCAAAGTTACGGTTCAAAATGTGTTTTTCATGTCATTCGTGACCTTGGCCTTGGTCTTGATGATGTCATTGTGGCGTCATAGCACACCATATTAAAAAAAAAAAGTGCGTTGTAATGTTCTCAGCATGCCCTTTCGTTTGATATATTACTCGGTATGGTTGCTTTGACAATTTTCAAGGTCAGATTTGACCTTGACATTTATGAAGTCATTGTGATGTCAGAGGTCAAGTTCAACGTCAAAGTCACACAAGATGAGGGACCTCATTGGTTACAATATGAACAAAGTCCAAAGTCTTTCCACGATGAATGGGACCAAAATTATTGCCAAAAATGTAAATTTGACCTTTTGACCTTGACCTTTGACCTTGATATCACAAATGAAATCGGCTCTTAAGTTAGACCATGGCAGAAGTTTTGACCAAGTTTGGTGATGATCGGTTGAGCGATGTGGGCGCTAGGCTGTTAACAAACACATGTACAAAGAAACAAACAAACATACGCGACCGACGACATAATCACAGCAAAACTTCGTTCTGGGCGGAGATAGTAAACAAAACATAAAGCTCACCTAGGCCCATTACTGAATGCCAATCGGAACACCATTGGCAACAATTGTAAGCCCATTACCTAATAAAGCCTATTCGCTGTACTTTTGATATTTGACTATATAATTAAGTCTACCTTAGTGTAGAGAAATCGAAAAACCAACGTTTTTATTACAATTTAATATACTGTACAACGAAAACTGTAGAACGAAAATTGCGAATTGATCAGGACGGTACCGATTGATTTCGACCCGACAGCACAGGCTGAAATCTTCTGCAATCACCTGGATATGCTTCGTGAAACTCATGAATTCATATGAGGAAATCTTTATTGAAAGGATTTTACATACATCTCCTGTAGAAAAAATAATGTTGGTAGTTACCAAGACAATTACACTACGGAGTCGACGTTCGTTTCTAATAGAGGTACCAAGTTAATATTTTTACTGCAAGTAGTGCACCTGATTGTAACTACACACAGCAAGTTCCATCTAGATCTGTGCAGAAATAATTGCACAAAAAATTGAAATTGTCATTTTCGACTATAAAAAAATGCTAAGAAATGTCATTTTCAGACTGAAATAACTCAGTATCTATTTGACCTAGGGTTATGGACTTTTTTTCTGAAATTACAAGTCATTATTGAAAAAATAAGATGATTTATTGCTCTAGGTGCAATTGTTATGTTCTGATATGTTACCAAGTTATTCTAGTAAATTTTTCGCATAAATTTCCCCTCTTTGGATATAAAATTGCCTAGAGAGTTAGTTTTCATCCTAAAGGCATTTGCTATCTTATATATTTAGATAAAAGTGTAAGCTTCAAACAAGACCAATCCCAGCCAAATTGATCAAGAATTGCCTGAGTTATTTCAATAAATGTGACATTATTTTAGCAAAAAAAAAAAAAGAGAGAAATTGCAGCGTTAAAGTTTATGCTGTAATTCAGACACTTCCTACAGAGAGATAGTGTACACTATGCACAATTTCTGCTTAGAAATTGAATAACTAATCATTTTACATGAAAAACAGTGTTTTCCTTGGTATTACTATACATATATGACACAATACATGTCAAAGGCTTTTGCCGGTACTTTTGTACCTCACCCTGGGGATTCTGGAAACAGTACTTCAACCCAGGAAGGGTTTTTTTTTGCCAGGATGAGCCTCTTCCCTTCCCTCAGCACTGTTTCTAGCCAAGTTTACATGCTAATATGCTCCAGGAGCATATGAATCATTAGCTCTGCTCTTGCGCTTCTTACGAGGTCTTGACAACCTCACCATCTCTCTCGTTTTATCTAACTCTCGAAGATACTCAATGGTATTCTTATTCAAAATGCCAAGCTCTTTTGCCTAAATAGCCTTGTTCATATCCAACATTGTAATTAATAGCTGCTTGTGCAACAGCGAAATCAAGTGTAGATTTTCCAAGGCTTTTTACCTTGGGCAAAACTTCCAGATCCGAGCATGCAGAGACTCATTTGAATTTTGAGTCTTACCTTTGAGGCAGCGTTTCAACAAATCAGGGTTTGTTAGTCTTTCATATACAGCTTTCAATTTGAGAAGCTCTTGAGGGCCAAGGGTAAATCTTACCTTCATCAAACTGTGTGAGGGCATATTGCGGACTTTAGTCGACGTTTTCTTAGGCTGGCCATAAAATGATAGAGTCTTTTGTGATGACTCGCCCAACTCCCTTCGCAGTACTTCTTGTCTCTTATTCTTCTCTTCCTCTTCTTCCTTCTTTTCAGCTAGTGCTTTTTGCCAGAAGCAAAAACTTTCTTTCCTTTGGGCAATTGAAATGCATTGGTTTTTCATCCGTTGAGGAGCAATGAAAGAATGTTGCCCAGATATCTTTGCTCATAAGCTCCACAGTTTTATTTACATTTCTTCGTATTGCAGCCCGTAATAATCAGTCAACTTTTCTATTACTGCCTCAGTAAGTTTATGCCGACCAGCCATCAACTTTTTATGTCTCTTCTGGCCACTTGCAGTCTCAAATTCAGAGATGGTTTCTTTTAATAAGCGTCGAGTGCGGTTCCCATCCGCTTATGCACGTGGTTGACACATTCTTCTTTTACCACAGGTTTCTCTTTTCCATACGGTCCTGCACCATTGTTCAGGGCACAAATCTCTAAATGCGCTTTACAATCGCCATCGCCAATATATGTTGCATAATGAAGTCTCCTGTCAACAGACCTGAGCCATATGGCTTTTGCTGCTGCCTCCTCCATCGCTCCACTGGAGCCCTCAAAGTTGAGACTGCATGAGGCATAATGCCGTTGTATCCATTTATTGTAGTGTGCTCTTGTAATCTTCTTTTTTACAAGATTTGTGTGCATAGCAGCACAAGTCTGGCATGACTTTGATAAGACCTCATAATCTAATATAAGCCCTGTATGAGCATCAATTACTATACCTACTCCAAGGCTTGACGTATGCCCTCGGGTATGCCATGAACCTGCAAATATATACATACATACTTGCATGAATTTTACATATACACATGCACGCTATATATATATACTTATAAAAAAAATACAAATACTGTATATTCGCATTATAAAGCACATAGGAATTTACGTATGTATGCAAACAAACAAAAAACACTCTCATACTCACTCTCTCTCTCTCTCTACACACACACACACACACACACACACACACACACACACACACACACACATATATATATATATATATATATATATATAGGGTAAGCGTACCAATAGGTACTCAAAAAAACATGGATTTTTTTACTCTACAGACTATGTCCGTCTTACAAATAACATAACGAATATGATATTTTTACAGGTTATGAAGAAATGGTTGTAGTTTCATGGTATGTAAAGAAATTATAAATATTGCAAGCCCATGCCGAGAAAATGGTCAGTAAATTTGGTGCGTACCTATTATGAAGGCGTGTCCAATGTGTACGCTCCTCTGTCCATTAGGTACTCTTTCACTCATAACAATGAAGTTGTTAAAGCTACACAAGTCTCATTTGGATATGTTAGACCTCATTCATTGCTTTATTTGATCATCTATTTTTCAAAGAGCTTCAATTGCATTATCTTAACTTCCATGGGGGTATTTATGGAAAAAGTTAAAAAGGCAAAATTTGTGTTTGACATCATGTTCCCATCTTGTAAAACAACATTATAGCTTGAGTAACATCATTACATAATGCAAAATACATGTACTTGATAATGTATCAGTAGGGGAAGGCTTATACATATGAAAATGTAGTGAGTACAGTCAGGAAAAAAAAATATTTTTATTGGAATTTTTTCTTAACAAAACATGGTATTATGATATCCTATTCTTTGAAGTATCACCACTATATTAATTACACACCTAGCATCTACATGAGATTAACTTTTCACGCAAACAAAAGTGATTGTGAAAGAAAAACTAGCAAACTGCTATTTTGCTTGAATATTTTTACTGAATACATAAAAGAAATATATGTATAGTTATCGATAGTAAAAAGAAATAATAAACTGTTTGACATGGAAATTCTTTGCCACTTCCCATGGGAATCAATGTGGTATATTTACTAACTAAATACAATAAAAACTGTATTTATACTAGCACTTACAGTAAAAAAATAATCTGAAAACGAGCTAGAAAAATCTTTTACCATATTTTCATTTTAACTTTGCTAAATGGGAGATAAGTATTGTTTTTATAGTAGATGGAAATGAAAATCCGTATACACGATTTCTATATACTTGTTCTGGGCTTTCTAGAACAACTAGCTCATCTCGGTGATGTGGATAGGACACTTCTTCAATTTCTGGCATTATGTAGAAGCCATCACTTTTTTCTTTCAGAAATGACACTTCATACCCACCTTCATCAACCTTTATGACTCTAGCAATGTAGACCTCAAATGGCGATCTTTCTACCTTTGCTTGATGATGTTGCTTTTTCTACTTTTACTCCAACCCAAGAATCTACTTTGGGTTCTCAAGGGTAATGCCAAAAGAAAAGTTGTCTCTTTCATAATCTAAGCTCTCATCTGAACTATCGTGCAAACTCAAGACTTCGTCATTTGATGATTCACTTGCTCTACTGGTATAGGAAGGGCCTGCCACTGCTTTACTATCTTCAGTTAGTTCTTTGTCTTCAGGTATTTCTTCTTCATCACTTGTATCTTTCTCTACTCGTTTCCTCTTTTTGCTGTGTTACAGAACCTTTCTTACTTGTTGATTTTGGTAGTTCTCTCTCTTCATCATCTGTATCTGTTTGTAATTTTTCTTCTTTCTTTGTGTTACTGAACCTTTCCTGCCCATTGAGTATGGTGTCTTTTGCTTGATTCTTTCTTTTCTCTTGCTTCCTTTATTTTTTCAAATTCCTTAACCATTTTCAGTGATGATATAGAAAAATACTCTGTCCATCACATTTCTTATCACCTTTGGCCCTTTACCTGGTTGCCTCTCTCTGGGAAGAATTTATGGGTGATCATTGCTGGACTTATTGTGGATGGTGTGTCTTTAGACCTTTGGGGGAAAGGGGTAGCCGATGTTTGACTGGAACCTTCATTTAGGTGTTCTAGCTGGTCTTTTTGAAATTCCTTTGGAGGAGAGGTAGCAGTAAAGGGCATACTTGAATACTGCTGTAGTACATGTGCATAGCCTTTGTAATGCAGTACTAAATCACATAGTGAACCTTTCATCTTGTACATGTGTTCCCTTTCTTCCCTTGTTGTTACACTTGTGTCAGTGGTTGTTTGACAACCTTGATTTACTGTAAATGGAGGTATAGTCTGACATGAGACCTCCTTGAAACCTCCTTGGTCTACTCCTTCAAAAATTGTAGAAACGTGCTCTCTTTGTGATGCAGCAGCTTCCACCTTAGTGTAGTCAGGGGCATCAGGATCGAAGGGCACCAGGCCACACTTCCTAAATCCTGCCTTTATATTTTCTGGTGTGACATACCTCTGGTACACATTTAAAAACAGTAAGGTAGTGATTAAGTTGAAAAATAAATGCAATTATGTTACCCACATAAAGCAAATGCAGTTAAGTTACCCATAAAAACTAAAAGCAATGAAGTGATATATTCTTGACAAACAAAGCTACAGTAGTAATTATTGAATCATATCATTTCATTTAAATGATTCAAATGGGCTACAATAATTTTTTCCTATTTAACTTACTTTTCTATATCATTTAAAGCATCTGCAATTATAGCTGGGTCATATTTCTTTGTTGCACCTTTCTTTTTATTTTCTGATTTTGACTTTTTTTAATCACACTGGTTTTATTTTTACTTTGTTTTCCCATACTGTATTATTCTCTCTGAAAAAAAAAATAATAAACGTTTAATGTCTTTTATGATGAAAAAGTGTGACGATTAATAGGTACGCAGTGTGTGGTGCCTTATATGTACACGCGTACATACAGGACATCACACACTGCGTACAATTTGGACCAGTCATGGGGTAAATTGACTTGGATATTGCTCAATGGTTTTCATGGAACAGTGGCCCATATTCTCTCTAGCTGTAGAGGTAGCCTTAGATTGTTGTGTTTTGTGGATTAAGTCTCTCTGGCAGGCAATATTATTTTTGAGTACACATTGGGCATGTGTGTCTTGGCCTTGTCCAGTAGGTACGCACCCTTATTCCTCTTACATCTCTTATTTTACAAAAGTTTTAATGCTTGTTTCTTATGGCCCTAGTCACAAAATCATCCTGCAAACAAAAAAAAAAACAAATATATTTAACGCAAAGGAACCATGATATAAGAACATACATGAGAAACCTTTAGATTTTCATAAGGAAATGGTGTATTTTTTCACATTTCCTTCTATTTTGATTTGGTAACTAGTCCATTACAGAGAGCAGAATCTAGAAACTTGGTTATATATAGAATAATGGTGAGGGATTATTCTGAGACAAAATTGAATATTAAAGTGCTGTCTTTTTCTGTACAGACATTTTTAAATGCCCAATGCGTACATATTGGACTGATGAGTACTTATTGGTACTTCTACCTATATATATATATATATATATATATATATATATATATATATATATATATATATATATATATATATATATATATATATATATGGAACAAAGAAGACAACCTACCATCGAAGGTTACGTCAATATCTAGGACTCCCTTATCATTTGGATGACGATTCAGTTCTTTTAGCATAGTATTCCAAAACCTGAGGTATGCAGCTTTCTAAATGATTTGCTGTTTTTTCCTTTGCTACACTTGCAATGATATTTTTGTACTTTAGTACTTGTCTCTTACTTATTTTGTTCACTCCAAGTAAAGCACAGTACCTTTTTACTGTCTCGTAACACATACCATCCAACATAGCAGAATAGACATATTTCATTGTTGTTGAATAATAATGTTTACGTCCCTTTCGTAAATGAGAATCTCATTATTCAACGTGTACACATCTTGTTCACATTTATTACATTTTATTTTCACATTTCTGTCTGTACCTGAACCCAAAGGCTTTGTTATTTTGCAATCAAGAGGATGGAGACAATCTCTACAAAGAACTTTCTTTTCAACTAAATCATGAAGTTCACTCTCAGGTACCATAATATCATTTTCGTATGCTGCTACACTCTCGACAAGTGTGAAGAGTCTTTTCCTTTTTCGCGCTAGAAATTTTATGATGATCGCTAGAAACAGAGGGCGTCATCATAGGATCACAAGATGTAGAAGGCACAGGATGAAAAGTAGCAGAATCAGCAGACGAAGTAGAACGTACAGGATCAAGAGCAGACGCGTCAACAGCTGGTGTAGAGGGTTGCGCGTTATCAGCCGATTGAGGAGCAGACGACTCCTGGAATCTCCATTGTGTTTGGATTTCATTATTCGCGCTGAAACTGCTGTTTTAGCTCGCATCTTCCGAGCAATACTACTCTTGCTTGTTCGTCCCATGGTTACACAATCACTGTTGAGTATGAAACGTAAAAAAAAAGCACAAATGAAAAATAAATCCACAAACACCGAGTAAAAGTTCGCGCAAAAAGAATATACACCCTCCTTCCGTGACTTGTCACGTGAGACTGGCGTTCTAAGTGGCTGCTTAGTGGCTGTACTTCACTCGATGATTCATGTTGCCATTCAGTAAGATGGCTAGTTACAAACTGATTATTTCATTTCGAGAAAATACAATAAAATACAGAGATTTACAACGAACCTGCGTATGCACAGTATATACGTCGTCACTTACAATGTAAACAAGCACTTCTGTCAGAAAATTTACAAAAATATAAAAAAAAAATACTAAAAACTTCCGTATGGCTTTGAAACTTTAGGACAGTGTTACCAATGCTTTTAGGCTAGTTTTAAGCTATATTTCGCAATTTTGAGAAATTTTCGATTTTTTGGGTGTTTATAGCGTAACGCATTCCTTAAGATTCTTCAGTCCATAGCGCTTATATCTTCTATGCTTAAACAAAATTATCGTGCAAAATCCTCTTTAGACTTACAGAAATCGTCCAATGGGAGCCATTTCACTGTGGAAGTGCACCCGATAAAGAACGTGTTAATTAAAGATCGATCGTACGGGACTTTAAAAGCGACAAACCTGGTGCACGATGAAAGTCCAGCAAGCTGGGTAGTACTGTTTCCCTTTCCCGCCATTTCGCCATCCAGATTCGAGCCAAGGTATTCGAGGTGGCCCATCTTTTATTTCACTTTTATCTTTTTGCAGGATATTATATCGGTTTTTCAGAGATCTATTAACTTCATACACGTAGAAAATACCAGTATTGCAAATTTGCATTAAAAATGTTTTTTCAGTGCAATATTTAAAAAAATACTCACTGGTTACTGAGATGGCTGAGTTTTGCGTAGTAACGGTTGCTTGGGGCGCCAAAGAGTTTCCAGCGAGGATATGGTGAGAAATCCTACAAGCTACGAAAGTAGACTCGCTACACACATTCAGATTATATTACTTTTTTTTGCAAAGTGAGTTTCATTTGTTTTAAATTGAAAGTCAGTTTTTTTTTAAATCCAGCTTTCTTTAAACTTGAGGGTCAACCTTTTTTAATTTGAACTTCGACTTTTTTTAATTTGCGAGTCAACTTTTTTAATATGAAAGTCAACTTTTTTAATTTGAAGTTCAATTTCTTTGATATGAAAGTCAACTATTTGAAAACGAAGTTCAGTTTTTCTTAATATGACAGTCAACTTTTTTAAAATGAAGTTCATTTTTTTATATGAAAGTCAACTTTTTTAAAACTAAATTTAATTTTTTTTAATTTGAGGGTGAAAAGGTGTAGATGAAAAGTCTTATTGCTGCGTGTGTTCTTTGCCTATTTGACTTGAGCTATGTTCTGTCATGGGGGAATGATTAGGCTACAGAGCATCTTACCCGTCTCGCCTTTCCCCGGTTTATAGACTACTCTAATCATTTAGTCCTAATCTCGTTTTGAGCCTTTTGAGAAGTTCGAGAAGCCATCGACCGCCTTCTCAGAAGTTTGTAGCGAGTGTCTGTCCACGATTTCCTCAAGGGATTCCTGTCCATGATCGTTAAACCATCTGTAGCCTAATCATTCCTCTCTGATAGAACATAGCTCTAAGATATTGCAAGTCAATAAGGCAAAGAATACCCACTACAATAAGACCTATCATCTACGCCTTTTCCCCCTCAAATTAAACAAATTGAAATCGTTCTAAAAAAGTTGGCTTTCATATAAAAATAGTAGTGTATAGTGTGTGTGTGTGTGTGTATATATATATATATATATATATATATATATATATATATATATATATATATATATATATATATATATATATATATATATATATATATATATATATACACACACACACACACGCTAATACACCAAACCTTGATCGATTTTTGCTGACACGGAGTGGTTCAAAAGTGAGGACAGTGGTCACTGACAAATTAACTGCTGAATCAAAGTTGATTCCACCGTACAGGTGACTTCCACAACATAGCCCACTTCAAACACCTACACAAAAGGCTCGGCACCAGGGCTTAGGATTATCTCTTCCTACACAAACTGCGTCTTTCACCTCTATCTTGCAGGCACTATCTTGCTTCCTTTATTTTAGTGCCCTTTCGTTCCAATTATTTTGGTTCACTACTTTTGTCCAAGATTTCTCTCTCTCTCTCTCCCCTTTAAAACAACCTTTTTTTCCCCAATCTTTTCCCATGACAAACTTTCTCAAAATGCACTGTTACAGCTTTCCGCCAGTAATTTGTGTTTTTGCAATCACCCTCTCAATCCTGTAGACTCTCCACATGTTTTGAAAACAATTCTTCCGAACAGTTTCAGTAAGTGACAACATGATCCAAAAGTGTCAGGCGGCGGTACAGCATTTCCATTCCATTACTGTAAGTGTTTAACCATCGTGTGTGTATGTGTGTGTGTGTGTGTGTGTGAGAGAGAGAGAGAGAGAGAGAGAGAGAGAGAGAAGAAACATTCTGATAACTGCTCTTAAGAAACTCGATTTGTATGGAACCCACAAGGAATATTGGTTGGTGACCTGTTTTCTTGACTCCATTATTGTTGCCATAACCCCAATTGTGTAGGTTGCACTTCCATTTTTAAAATCAAAATGTAAAATGTCTTCATCGAATCATTTTATCGTTACCTGAGTTTTGAGCGAACATTTCATAATTTTGAAATGTGTCTCTTTTCATAAAATGCTGTATAATATACTTCCTGAAACATTACTTCATCTCATTTCAGGATAAACTATTCTGTAGCGATAAGCTCAGCTAAGATGAATGTGGTTTTTTAATACCTTTAATGGCTACAATATTGCTGTAGGTCTTTTTTTTTATTGAAATGCTGTGCATTCTAGCACGCAGTCTCATAGTGTTCTCTTCAAAACGTGTCATGAACGAAATTGAATAACCGTGTTTCTTTAGGTGATTTTCCTTATTTACTTTAGATAATTTATGATTTCTAAGTATTAGTGTTAAACATTTTTATTATTTTTTCTGGAAAAGAAAACTGTTGTGATGGCTTTTTGTCTGTCCGCCCTCAGATCTTAAAAACTACTGAGGCTAGAGGGCTGCAAATTGGTATGTTGATCATCCACCCTCCAATCATCAACCATTCCAAATTGCAGCCCTCTACCTTCAGTAGTTTATATTTTTTTTAAGGTTAAAGTTAGCCATGATCGTGGGTCTGGCACCGCTATATGTGCTAACAACACAGGACACCACCGGACTCTGGCTGGAAGTTTCATGGGCCGTGGCTGCTGAGAGTTTTATATAGCATGATACGATGTACAGAAAACTCGATTGCGCCGAAGAAACTTCGGTGCATTTTTTACGTGTCTTTGGTCTTGATTATATTCGAACGGTAAGGCCATGAGTAACCTTACGTGACCTCGATTAAGGTGGCGCCGCCCTTGTTTCCTTGATCACACAGTCAGACATTTCCTCATGATGCAGTCATATGTGAAACCGTTTATAACTGCACCCTGGGACTGTACTAAGTTTACTTCTGATGCTTGTCCTGGTTAGTCCAGTGTCCTTATATTTGAGAGATGTCCCTGAAAAGGCAAACTACGTTGGCACCGTTCTTGTCTTCAGATCGGAAGTGAACATTATTTCATGCCTTGCACAATAATGTTTTAGCGCCACTCAGTTCATTCTCTTTTCAGTAACTACCCATAAAGATTGCAGTCTGTTATTTCAGTCAGTCCGAAATAAGCTAC